>NW_022285276.1:171-3597 GCF_004355925.1 Anarrhichthys ocellatus | reverse complement strand
ACACACACACACACACACACACACACATATCTACAAATTACAGTCCACCCCTGACAAGGAGGTGAAAGGACCACATGAGTGCCACCTTAATCCAAGGACTTATTCAGATAGAGGAAAATATCAGAGAGGCTCAGGGTAGTTAGTATAGTTTAGCACAAAAAGCTAGCATAAAAGTGAGAAAAGTGCAACTAACAACTCTGCACATCCGTTGTATGACAGACCAGCATCGCTCCTTTGCTTTTTATTATCTATGTGGGCTATTATCTATTTGTCTGACGTTAGTTTTATCACCATGAGCACCAAACGGAGGGGTTCTGCTTCATACTTTGTATGTCGTCACCTCTCAATCTGACAGCTGTGACGTTAGAGAAAGGAGAGACGAGGGGTACGCTCCTAAAATCACAACTCTACGGCAACATTCAGTGTCCACTCGGCAGATCTGCTCCACAAATGGTTGTTTTGGTCTTTGTCATGGTAGTGTCTGTCTGAAATATGAAGTTAGGGACAGACAGACAGCCAGAACAAGCTTCTCCTCCATTTACTACAGTGATGTCACCAGCGCTTCTCTCAAGACTTCAGAGATTTTTAACTTGAAGCGCTCTTTTTCTCTAGGCAGCCGCTAACGCTCTCTCCTCATTGGGAACAATTGAAAAAAGAAAACGGCACTATGTGGACACAGGCCCGAATCATCACTCTCTGGAATGTGATGGGCATTATATTTCTTAATTATATCATTACTTCAAAATGCTTACAGAGAAATTTACATACGTTGATTCCTTTTTTAAAATATCAATTAAATAAATATAAAAGATTGGTGACTGTATCAGGTAGTATGGACGCAGCAGGTGAAGCTGGGAAAAATCACATCCAGCACCTGGACTATCAGCACTGGTGCCCCCCAGGGATGTGTGCTCTCCCCACTGCTCTTCTCCCTCTATACCAATGACTGCACCTCAGAGGGCCCAACGGTTAAACTCCTGAAGTTCGCAGACGACACAACGGTCATCAACCTCATCAGGGACGGTGATGAGTCTGTATACAGACGGGAGGTTGAACAGCTGGTCCTCTGGTGTGATCAGAACAACCTGGAGCTGAACAAGCTCAAAACTGTGGAGATGACAGTGGACTTCAGGAGGAGCCCCCCAACACTGCCCCCCCCTCACCATACTCAACAGCACTGTGTCTGTGGTGGAGACCGTCAGGTTTCTGGGATCCACAATCTCCCAGGACCTGAAGTGGGCCCCCAACATCAACACCATCAGGAAATAGGCCCAGCAGAGGTTGATCGTGTTATACTCCAGTCTGTTCTCTGCTCCTCTATCACTGTCACAAACAGGACAGACTACAACGGATTGTCAGGTCTGCAGAGAGAATCTTTGCTCCAGCCTGCTCTCCATCCTGGACTTGTACACCTCCAGAGTCAGGAAACGGGCTGGAAAGATCTCTGCAGACCCCTCACACCCTGGACACAAGCTGTTCCAACTCCTCCCCTCTGGCGCTACAGGGCTCTGTACGCCAAAACCACCAGACACAGGAACAGCTTCTTTCCACTGGCCATCACTCTCATGAACACTTAATCAGTCATACTGCACTATTATCTCTGTTTGCACTATTACCTCAATTCCCATTGCCTTTGTTGTTTATAGGTTTATGTTCATATATATATATATATATATACTTTTTGGATATATTTTTATACTTATATTGTACATCATTGTTAAATGTTTATACCTACATCTGTTCTACTTTTTTTCCTGTTGCCCATGTTTTATTTTATATATATTTTTTTATTTTCTTGTTTATTGTAAACATGTGTATGTACATTCAGAGCGAAGTGGAAACCGGAGTCAAATTCCATGTATGCGTAATAAAGCTGATTGTCATTCTGATATGATATATTTAGCTGGCCTGTGTCACATGTGTGGTGGAAAAAACTATTCAATAGTACCGAGTGACTCCTATAATACTGAATACTGAAACAAGAAACATTGAGGAAAGAAGTTTGTCTTTCACGTATTTATTCTCTGGCCAGAGAAGGCTTCACTGTTATACTGACTGCAACACAGTCTGCAGAGGATGAGTTAAGAGTTCAGTTTGTCTCCTGCTCTTAACCATCTCAGCACACAGTAGGGGGCAACATCAGGTATTTACATTATAACAATTGATCAGCAGTTTCAAGCTCCCCATTGACCCCTCCAGTCACCCCTTCATCTTCTGAGCCTTGTCACACAAAGACACGTGTCTTTGTTACCTTTGATTATCCCTGGGAATCTTCACGCCTAAACACTCTGGTTAAATGGCAACCCCCATTTGGTTAGTTCCCCTTATCAAAGTAAAGACAGAGACACCCCATATGGTCCTGTTACCACTCTCTTAGGTACACAATCATATGTCACATATAGTTTTGTTAGTGAGTAAGTAAATAAAGTGAGTAAGTAAAGAAATCACAGTAGAAATGTACTAGCACACTAAAATTTTCTATCACACATGACTGTGGAAATCTATATGACCTCAGAATATAGCGCAACGGTTACACAATGTGACTTTTGTAATAGGATGAGCCAGATCGGAACTTGGCTGTGTCCACGTGTGTCCACACTTCATACTTCAATGCAACCTGCCTGCCCCGATACATTTCGTGGTCAAAGAGCGACTGTAAACCCGATAAATTCTTCAAAATAAAAGTCCCCTGTTATTTTTGCTGATTACACTTGCTCCCTGCTGTGTTGGTAGACTTTTTATTGAAGAATAGCTACTAATTTACATTGTCCTTTAAATTCTTCACAATAAAATTCCCCTGTTATTTAAAAGCTTTTATTGTGAAGCATCAAAATCAGAAATGAATGTGTGATCATCAGCAGTAATTTAACAGGACTCAGACAGCGGGTCCTGGTTTTCCTCCTCTCTTCCTTTTGCTCTCCTCTGTCGAGGAATTCTTGTGTAGGAGGAAGATGATGGAAACGTTTGATACGTTGTCTGGATTGTGACCACATGCTGTCCAAACCTCACTGTCATCTGAACTCAAAGTGAGCCGGAGCATCTCGGTATGTGGTCTGGCTGATCGGATCCCGATGTGCGCTCAGACTTGACAATGACTGGCGTGATCGGATGACAGAAGTCACATTGGTCATATTCATTGGGATTAACATGAGCCCTGCACAGTAGATCTGTCCGAGAAATACAAGTTAAGATGGAAACTATTAAATGGAGAATGTTCACCTTCATCAGGAGGACAACTACATTTGTTGGAGGATTTGGCTAGACTTGGCCAACCAATGCTGCAGTTTGTTTGTCAGTGCCTTTTCAAAATGAGCCACATGGGGAAATGAGGAAAAGAAGGTGGTCATGAGGAGATGAGGAAAGGAAGGTGGTCATGAGGAGATGAGGAAAGGATGGTGGTCATGAGGAGATGAGGAAAGGATGGTG
>NW_022285276.1:0-161 GCF_004355925.1 Anarrhichthys ocellatus | reverse complement strand
GGAAAGGATGGTGGTCATGAGAAGATGAGGAAAGGATGGTGGTCATGGGAAGATGAGGAAAGGATGGTGGTCATGAGGAGATGAGGAAAGGATGGTGGTCATGAGAAGATGAGGAAAGGATGGTGGTCATGAGAAGATGAGGAAAGGATGGTGGTCATGAG
>NW_022285275.1:0-3599 GCF_004355925.1 Anarrhichthys ocellatus | reverse complement strand
GTGGGTTCAGGTGAACTACCTGAGCAGGTGTCGTTCGTCGGTCCTCTGAAGCCCAGAACCAAAGGGATTTATTATATCTCTGGTCAGCGGGTGACTGTGGAGGAACTCTCCTCTGCGCTGCTTTAGCCTTTTAGTTTTTGTTTGTGTCGCCGAGTTCGCCTCAGGTCAGGATGTAGAGGAAGCCGACAGTCAGCTGGTTGTTCTACCTCCCTCCCTCCCTCCCTCCTTCTGACTCCCCCACCAAACCCTTTACCTCCAAAGAGAGATACCTCAGGCTCAACGCCAAATGCCTGAGCTACAGGCAACCGTTAGCCTCCTGATGCTGGTCAAGCTAACCTACCTCAAAACCAAAAGCCTCCTCTGGGGCCTCTTAGTCTACCTTTTTGTACCAATGCTGATGTCCTGTGCCGGACAGTCACCCAAAACCCCTACGAAATCCGAATGTCGCTCCCCCTGACCCCTGGACCGTCCCATCGTAGTCCTCCTCAAAGAGAAGCTCTGACTTTGTGTTCTTGTTTGACTCATGAGGGACACTTCCTGTCTGACTCCAACAGCTTCCTCCAGTGCTGCTTTCACGACCCCAGAAAACTGTTTCAGATTAGAAAAAACATCTTCTGAGCTCCATGAACCTGGATCGAACCGTCTGAGGTGCAAAACCTGCTCCAGATCTGAGCATATAGGTTCCAAAATCCTCTGGAGGGTGGACCATAGTCCTGATCCTCTACAGCAGAAGAACCTGCACGAAGTCTTCTTTCATCCTGGCAGTGTCTTAACTTTTGAGGTCCAACAAACTGGTCCAAAGCCTATAAACCTTCTGGCGGATGCAGGTATGAGCTTCTAGAGCCCCATAACGGACCATAGTCCTGACCTTCAACAGGGTCCCGGGTCATGGTCTTATCTTTAACAATCCGGGAATCAAGACTATTGGCTTCTAAATTAGCTTCTAGAACTCAATAACAAAAAACCTGATCCAGATCCCAGCTTTCAGGTCTCAAAGTCTTACCCCAGATGTTACCTTTGAGCAGCATTGGGTCCCGGTTCATAGTCTTATCTTTAACGGTCTGGGAGTTTGTTTACTACCTAATTCTACTGATATTTCAGGGCTGTTAGCTTCTAGGTTTTCTTTTGGAGCTTAATAATGGACCAAAGTCTAGACCTTAAACAGACAAAAACCTGATCCAGGTGCTCTGCTGAACATGTTTGGGTCCTGAAGCTCACTGGAGCTGTTTGGAGAACAAACCGAAAGAAAGGGCATCTGTCCTGGTCTTCATGGAGACGCCTCACCTCCACCTGAGGAGTTTAGTCATCACCTGAGAGACAAACAGGTGAACCAGGAAAGTGTGGACACTGTGGACATCTCGGTGCAGGACGTCTCGGCCCATTTTCTGTCCCGAGTTTTTAATGAAAGTTTTTTTGATGTTTTATTTTGGTGGAAGGTGGCCCACTTCCTGTCCAGTGTGTGCGGCCTCGTCTGCCATTTTTAAATTGACCTCTGTCTTATAATGTCTGAAAGTAATTTCTAAAGTTTCTCGTAGGTGAACAGCAGCTTTCTGTAGAGTTTCAGCCAAAACTTCCAAATATTCTTAAAAAAACAAGCTGATCGACGTCCAAAGATATAAAAAATAATAGTTTTTCACCAATTTCTGTTCAAACTGTTTGTTTTCACTCTGCTTCCTGTTTCCAGAGTCGAAGAACAAACAAAACCAAAAGAAATACTCACTTTCACATTTTTATATTTCAGATTAATACTTTGGAAGAAATGGAGTGAATATATATTTTCATATATTGTGACGATGAAGAGCTCCGAGTGTCAGGATGAGTTTAAAAAAGAACCAAATACCTGAAATATTACCTCAGTTCTTTGTGTTCAGTTTGTGGTTGAATGTCTTTATAGCTTCTGTCTGACAGTGAACCAGAGACCATTAGACCAGGAGACCATTAGACCCTGAGACCGAGAGACCCTTAGACTCAGAGAACCTGAGACCCAGAGACCCAGAGACCCTTAGACCCAGAGACCATTAGACCCTAAGACCCTAAGACTCTGAGACCCTTAGATCTTGAGACACTGAGACCCTTAAAACCTGAGACCCAGAGACCTCGTTTGTAGAATTATAAATGTGAGCAGATCAACGAGACGAAAAGTCAAACTGAGTCTCTTCAGTTGGATTGACGAGTATCGTTAAGTCATGTCCAGTCTCATGGTGTTCATCTCTGGGCTCACTGTGTTCAGAGTGTTTCTAAAAATATAAAACAAACTAAAATGTTTATAAAAAATAATGTTGGCTGTTCCTTTTTCTAGAACTTTCTTCTTTTTAGTTTTATTTTTAGAGAACAATTCTGCCAAAATGAAAATGTGTGAAGGAGAGTTTAAATTCTTTATTATTGCTAATATTATGATTATTACCATTTTACTTTTTATGATTATTTTTGTTAGTTGAATGATGTGAATTTGTAGAATTTAAGAAATGTCGTATTTTCAGCTGAAGGTTGAGTCACTAATGAGCCATATTTAATAATAAAACATACGAGTGATTTCTGAGCCATATTCTCCACAGATGTAATATTTTATGTTTAATTCAGGCGTCCTGTTGACACGCCATACACGCTAAGACTAAGACGTAGAGAACGTAGAGACCGAAGGCTAGAACCAATGAGAAAAGAGATGCTTTAATGTTTCTGATTTTCTTTTCTCTCAAAACTTTTATTTTCATTAAAGTGTCATTTAAAAAATAAATAAATGAAAAGCACCCCAAAGCTTTAAACGGTTGAACCGAACAGACGAAACGTGAGGAAGAGATCAACAGCTGAAGAGTTTAACTTGAGCTTCTTCTTCTGTGGTTTTGAAATGTTTCACTATCTGTTCTCCTTTCTGATGTTTTGACACATGAAAACCAAATAAAACTGAATTGGAATAGAAAAGACGTCTTGTTATTTATTGATTCATCATTAAAAACAAAAAATTCAAAGTTTGTCTTCAATAAAAGTGTTAAAATAAAAAAAACTCCAGCGGTAATAGGTTTTTTATGTTTAGTTTCAGCTAATTAATGTACATTGTTTTAATTTGTCTATATATTTTTTTTAAATTAATTCATTATTTGTTTGTTTTTAAGTTTGAAGGTGTAGAATGTGAGACATTCAATAAGTGAACCACCATCAGAATGTGATGAGGTCACAGTGTTAAGATATCTACTGACGTTAGCATGCTAACCAACTAGCCGCGTCCTGTCGTGTAGTACCACGTATGGCTTGTGGTGGCGACAGAGTCTCTGTAAATCCAGTAAATCCAAAGCTAACCGCGAACTGAAACATACACCTTCAATAATGTCCCATGATTGATTCATATCTATCATGTCAACCTCAGTTTATTCATTTGTCTATTTATTATGAACAGATTCATTTATAAATATTCTAAATATTTAACTGGAACAGATGGAGAACAAACACAGCTGCTGATTGGCTCACCAACTCTGACCTCATCGATCAATATGTGACACCATTGTATTTGACCGCTTTTTCTTCTCTTTGTGAGGTCGGTCAGCTGTGATTGGCTGTTATGTGTGTGTGATCGTATGTTTGTGATTGTGTGTGTGTGTATATAT
>NW_022285274.1:0-3599 GCF_004355925.1 Anarrhichthys ocellatus | reverse complement strand
ATTGTGTGTTGCTGGATCTGTATTTACAGGGTGTGTGTGTGTGTGTGGGGGGGGATTAGCTTTTCATTCTGCTCTTATCTGCCTGTTTCTACCTTCCCGTCTCACTTTTCCTGATCTCCGTGTCTCTGCTCTGTGTGTGTGTGTGTGTGTGTGTGTGTGTGTGCGTGTGTGTTGAAAACAATTCGCCTTCCCGGAAAACGAGACAGGCGTCAGGTGTCGGTGAAGGTGACATTGCAATTTTAAGTTTCTGCCACTCGCAGTAACATGTAGTGTTGCAACAAGCACTTTGTTCACCACAGACACCATTCGTTTTTTTATCATTATGTAAAAACACTTCGGACGAGCAGTCCTTTCTTCACACTACGAGTGGCAAAATGAGCTAGCGTGCCCTGCTACGTTGTCGTCGAGTCACCGTCTGATTGTGTTGCTAAAGCGCTCGTTGACGTCGTCATGACGCTGAACAGCACTGGGAGCTTTCTGGAGCGGAACAGAGTGAACGGAAATCATTTGATTGGTTGACGTTGGGTCGACGCTTCAAGTGAAAAGTTGAGGCCAGCTAAACCTTGATTTGTAGCTCGTCACCCGTGTCGGGTGTCAGTTTGTAGCTTCATTTAATGTTAACCTTTGTTTTCAAGTATGTGATGCACATATTGTGGCTGAAGTGTGACTTCAACAGTGTCAGATCTGCTCAGATTTGAGCTCATTCTGTTCTATTGTTTCAACGACATGCTGGTATCACTTTATCACATAATTGTCAGTGTTGTTCACTGGCGCTGGCAGACGGGACAGTCACACATGCTGACGTTACGATGGTTACTGGTCACCGACCAGATAATAAGCGGCTTTGTTGTGGTTAGAAGTCATGAGGATGACTCTGTTTCTCTTTCTATAGTGCTTTAGCCTTACAGCTCCTTCCAATATTCCCTTCATATCTCTCTCTCTCTCTCTCTTTCTCTCTCTCTCTCCTTCCTCTTCTCCTTGACCTTGGCAGTGACTGGAGCACCTAAACACACAATGGCCCTGGGCTGCCAATGGCTAGTGACAAGCCACATGACTGGAGTGTCAGCTGACCAAATTCTAGGCAAAAGGGGAAACTTCTTTCAGCGGGATGGAAGATAAAACAAACTGTAGGACTTTAATGTCAGATCCTGTGTGAGTGTGTGTGTGTGTGTGTGTGTGTGTGTGTGTGTGTGTGTGTGTGTGTTTGGGAAGGCATAAAGGCTATTGATTTGTGCTGAGTCATTTTTGTTCATCACAAATGGGACAGTGTGATTGGTTGACGGTAGTTCCAGGGCGTGAGGTGACCCTTTGAATGAGGAAGTGTTACATTAGATCCGAGTCAGACTTTTACCTGTTGGTGCAGTTGAACCGTCTGAGGATTCATGTAGAACAGTCATTTTACACACAACACAGGCTTACAGTAAATCCGGCTGTCTCTTCAAACACACACACACACACACACACGCAGCTTGAGTTGAGTGTATTCAGGTACAAGTGTGTGACACCCTGTGGTGATTGCTCCCTCTGTTGGGACGTTGACGAGAGGTTCAGCTGAGGTTGACTTTTCAACTTTCAACGCTTGTGTTCTATGAATGAAATTACTTCAACACATTATCTTAATGTGATACTGGCCTGAAATATGTTGAACGTGCCTGTAAAAACACCATAAAGACTGGAGGGGGGCATTTATTAATTGTATCTTTTAATTCATTTTTATTTAGTTTTGAATGTTACATTTAGTTTTACTTTTCGAGCTACAGCAGCAGGTTTAGTTTCAATTTCTATTTCGTGGAAATGAATGCGATTGTCTTTCATTTTGTTTCGGTTTTATTTATAATGAAATTGGCAGTTGCACACACTTTACAAGAGCTGTACCAGAAATTAAAAAAAACAAAAAACGTCTTGGCCACTTAACGAACACTTACGATTATAAAAGTGCAGTGGAAGGACATCTCAGGACATCCACATCTCCGTCGTGTTTATGTTTCCATTGACAGTTGGTGAAGTTTATTTACAATACATGACACTGTTCAGACATTCAGTGTTTCTGCAAACATCTGCTGAGATTTGCCCAGCGATGATATAATATTTGACTCACACCGATTTAAACATAAAGCATGCCTCCTAAAACATAACTAATGCTTTCAGTCATGCAGGACACGTTCCATCAACCGTGTGTGTTGACGTTAAGGCGGCAACTTTCAATGACCCACATCTTAATCGCTTATTAAACAGAATTATCAGTTTGAAAGGCTGCTGATAGCAAGTGAAAACTGACACACAGTATAGTATGTGAATGTGTGTGTGTGTGTGTGTGTGGGTGTGTGTGTGTGTGTGAGGACGTGCATTGCGTGAGTGTATGATTGCTTTCAATATGGAAACCTCCGGAGAATAAACATTTTATAGGACTGTCTTGGCCAGTATTAATATTTTCCTGCACAAACAAATATTGTGTGAAATGTGTCTGTTGAACTTCTTAAAACCCATTTTTACAGACCGACTTTCATGTGATGTCATTTTTTACTTTATTTTATTGTTGTTATTATTATGTTTTATATAATTTTTTATTTATTTAATATCATAGTTTGTTCTTATCAATTGGTTTTATTGTACCCTTTTATCAGGGTTTAAATTTTACCTTTGTTTGTCTTGCTTTTGTTATGTATATAAATGTGTGTATATATATATATATATATATATATATATATACGTATATACATGGCTGTCAAAGCACTTTGTAACTGTGTTTGTAAAGGTGCTATTGAACAACCAATTTAAATATATTAAAAAAAAAATGTCAGTAAGAGAAAATACAAGTTAAATAATAAGTTTAAATAATTAAACCTGGCTTGAGAAAAGTAAAAAAAGTCAACATAAAATGCTGCAATATCTATCTTAAAATAGCCGTGAATGTGTCCCAGTGACCGTTGGGAAGCTGTTTGTGTGCAGCTTCTTAGACCCGTGTGTACCCACACATAACGGACCAGTCAAGCCAGTTCCCCCCATGTCTCTCTGTCTGTCTCCATTAACCCAGAGCTGATGTCTATCTTCATCGCAGCCTGCTATCTTCGGTTCATGACTCGTGACTTTATTGCAAAAGCATTGCTCTTATAATCATTATACTGTTGTTTAATTTGTCTTCCTGGGAGAGGTCAGAAATGTTGACATATACTGTACATTGATAAACACTTCAAACGTCCTTATAGCTGCTCAGAACTACACTATTACAAACCAAGTGTTGGCGATACGTCTCGTCATAGATTTGTCCAATTTTTCTTATGTTTAAACAGTATTAAAGAGGGTTTTCCCTTGTCTTTATTGTGATATCAGGCTATAAAAACAAACTTGTCTTCAGATGTGTGCGTGTGTGTGTGTGTGTGCTCGTAAGAGAATGTGTGTTTGTGCAATACAGTGTGCCGGTAATAAACTCATCCTGGCCTTTGGATCACGCTCTCCTCCACCATTAAAGTAGGTTTATGGCAGCGTGCGGCCTTTGCTCCAACATTATTACACCCTGTCGGGACGAGAGAATACATTTCTCCATCTGTAAACTTTGAACTGGCTATCTGCATGTACCTAGTGTGTGTGTGTGTGTGTGT
>NW_022285273.1:2102-3599 GCF_004355925.1 Anarrhichthys ocellatus | reverse complement strand
CTCCTCTTCTCTCCTCTCTCCTCTCTCCTCCTCTCCCCTCCTCTCCTCTTTCCTCCTCTCCCCTCCTCTTCTCTCCTCCTCTCCTCTCTCCTCCTCTCCTCTCTCCTCCTCTCCTCTTTCCTCCTCTCCTCTTCTCTCCTCTTCTCTCCTCCTCTCCTCTCCTCTCTCCTCCCCTCTCCTCTCCTCCTCTCTCCTCCTCTCCTCTCTCCTCCTCTCCTCTCTTCTCCTCTCCTCTCCTCCTCTCTCCTCTCCTCTCGTCCTCTTCTCCTCTCTCCTCTCTCCTCTCCTCTCTTCTCCTCCTCTTCTCCTCTCGTCCTCTTCTCCTCTCTCCTCTCGTCCTCTTCTCCTCTCTCCTCTTCTCCTCTCCTCCTCTCTCCTCTCCTCCTCTCTTCTCCTCTCCTCCTCTCCTCTCCTCCTCTCTCCTCCTCTCCTCTCCTCTCTCCTCTCCTCTCTCCTCTCCTCCCCTCTCTGTGTTCACTTCCTGTAGTTCAGTCAGAGTGTCTCCTCCTTGTAGTCACATGACTGTTGGTCTCAGATGAATCAATCGTGACGTCATAGTTTCACACTTTAATGTTTTTACACAATCTGGTTAAAGTGAACTCTTTATTAGAGGAGACATTTATAATGACAACACGAAGAATAAAATGTTTTGGATGAAATATGATTTTAAGCTTCGTTTGGTTTCTTTTTCTGATGTAAGCGTTGGTCACACACGATGTGTTCGAGGACTGTCGGAAATATGGAAATCTGACGATACTGCTCATTTTATAGTGTCTAGTTGTGATGAACGGTGAAGTTTTGGCGATTGTTTAAAGAAAACCTGCGTTTCCCTTCAGAGGGTGACGTGATTTATTCAAATGGATCCATCAGTGATCATTCAGTGGCTTTTATTCTCAAACCAAAGTTACTTAGTTTTTACATTATTTTTGCATTTATGAGCAGCGAGCGTCCTAAAAAAACCTCCAACGTTTGAAGTCCTTAGGAGTTTATTTTCATACCACATTGAAATGAACCTCCAGCTGCCTGAAGGGAGGAGCTCTCTGGATGATCAGGAGAGGGCAGCGTGTCGATACGACTGTCGTAACGTGTGCGTTGCTTCTTCATACGTGGATGCGTCATTAATCACCAGGGAGGTGATGTGTGTAACACATCTTTATTATTTATTTTTATGTGTCATTCATCTTCTGTTTACATCCAAATCATTTTCCACCTTTTGTGTTTTCATGTGACGTTAATGTTTTCTGTTCACATGTTAGTGTCTACAGAATAACACCAAACATCTCCTCCAGTGTTCTGTCTGTGGTTAGTTCACATGTCTGTAGAAACCGCAGGACACTCGAGCGTCTGTTATCTAAACTGCTAAAGTGGTTAAACTGAAGGATTCTGTGTTTAAAGTGTTTTAGTCTGAACGCAGAATATCCAGATAGACTGAGCACAAACAAAAGACTCTGTTTAAATAACGAGTCGTTTCACTGCTCCAGACTCTGTTTAAATAAC
>NW_022285273.1:0-2002 GCF_004355925.1 Anarrhichthys ocellatus | reverse complement strand
GTTTAAATAACGAGTCGTTTCACTGCTCCAGACTCTGTTTAAATAACGAGTCGTTTCACTGCTTCAGACTCTGTTTAAATAACGAGTCGTTTCACTGCTTCAGACTCTGTTTAAATAACGAGTTGTTTCACTGCTTCAGACTTCATGTTTTAATGGTTTTAAGTGTTTCAGGAAGAAGCCAAGCAGCTAAAGAGACGTCTTTTTTTTTTTTTTTGTTTTTTTTTTTTTTTTTTACATCTAATTTATACTGTTATTCCACGTGTTCTCCTACGTTCACTCTTTGTTTTCTGTAGATATGTTGTTGTTGTTGTTGTTGTTGTTGTTGTCTTTGTCTCACAGAAGCTCCTCCTCTTTCTCCACAGACCCGTTGGAATGCCCAAAATGGAGAAAGTTTATTTACATAATCCTAGCTCAGAAGAAATTAGTTTGATATCAATATCAGCAACAACGGCACATTTCCACGCCTCCTTTTTCCAGAACAGGGTAAGTACTCGTCTCTGTTCATGTTTATCTTGTTCTATCTGAAGGAGGATTATTCGATAAGTGAGATCAGTGTGATCACGTTCTTATAGTCAACAGGAGATTAATGAGGATGCATGTGCTTCCTTTAGTCATTGCTTCAGACTCCGGTAGCCTCGGTGGTCGAGCTCTTCATAAACCAGCAGCACACATGTGACCACACCGGCTCTAATGTACACAATCAACACTCTCTTCATCTTCAGTAGGAAACACAACCATTGGTTATGACGATGCATGTCCCTAAAATCTTACAGATAAAGGGTCATGCACGTAAATGAACCATAGTTCTCCAGAGCTCTGCAGCTGGACTGAGGACAACAACCCATGTGCTCGTGTTCCTCTGAGGTTATGTAACTTACTGAGCGATCACGTGAGCGTCTCAATGACTCTCTGATGAAAACACCGTTTACACGTCTGAAGAAGAACAATTCATCGCTACTTGTTTAGAAACAGGAAGTCTTAAAATCTACACGTGAGTAAATACTTATCAGCTAAATCAAATCGTTTATATTCAGCCTTAGTCTCGTTAGAACACATTTAATACTGGACTTGTTTCTCTCCAGGGTTCGTATGAAGGTGATGAAGTAGTTCATGAACATGAGATCGTTATAATCTCTATAGTGGAGGTCAGTTTATGGAGTTTAGTCGGTTACAGCTCGTTGTCTTCTTGATTCTTCACACTTCGTTCTGTTTGTTCGTCCTCTGGAGTTTCACAGAGTGTGAACTCCTTCGCTCAGAGACTCGAGTATAACCGGAGCTTTAGCCTCCACACTAGAGTTTAAAGTCCTGTTACTCGTGTAAAGAGCTCTAAATAACCGACTGTTGTTCCTCCACCAGCACTCAGATCCTCTACTGCTGGTTTCTGGTTCCTCAGAAGAGAATGAAAGGTTTAGATTTGTTTCAGTTATGCTCCTAAACTGTGGAAGAGTCGACTCAAAGATGTTAGAGAGGAAGCTTCTGTTTCAAAGCAGCTCTTAGAACATCTTTCTTTCTTTTTATAGAGTCAAATGACCTCTTATGTCTTTACACACTTGAATGTCTTTAAACACTTTAATGTTTAAACACTTTTCTTCTGTTCCTTATTCATGAAATTCTTTAAATGACACTTTAAGTGCACACTGCATGCGTTCTTCCTAACTATTTTATTTTATTTGTGAGCTACGTAGTCTGTATTAAATTCACAGAATATATTTTTCCTAAACAATTCTAAATGTAGAAATATGGAAAAGAATATTTTTAGGAACGAGTTACTTCTCAACAACCCACGTCGTACTTCTTTGTGACGTTGTGTAAAAGATATTCAGCTTCTTAATGTGACACACGTGCAAACAGGACGTCTAAACAGCTGGAAGAGACCTTCTCTGTGAGCGTCCTCATGTGAGCTCGTGTCCACCAGTACCATGACGTCCATCCTTCTCTCTGCACCTTCTAGTGATAGAGGAGGTCCTCTGTAGCCCTGCCCACTCTCTAGCGCTCCAATCAC
>NW_022285272.1:0-2500 GCF_004355925.1 Anarrhichthys ocellatus | reverse complement strand
TGCCGTTGGACAACCTCAGATTCATAATCCATTTGTGGTCAGAAATGAAGCACTGGACCATGTGTTGTGGTCACGGCACTGGAACTCAACCTACACATCTTCTGGCTGCACTGGATTCAAATGAATACTTAATGGTCACGCTGCACATAGCAATAAAACAACCACCGTGTGAGCTTTTGGCCCAACACCCTAACAGATTCATCAGAGTGCAAACCTTTTCCTGACTAAACACAATAAGTACATTACGGTCATTATGACACGTATTTAATAAAGGCTGTCAGATACACTATGCACTGGAAGTGGTGATGTGATTGTGTCATAGTCCTACAAGCAGCGTTCCCTTGTAAAAAGACATCTTTCTTCTTGCTGTCTTGACAATGGACAGAAACCCATTAAAGCTACAGCGTGACTTCAAATGGACTTATTGAACCGAAGTAGAACTAATGACAACAATCTAAGTAAGTTCTTCTTTGTAATTCACGTGAACCCAGCTGACGAACGTCGGTTTGGTTCTACCAGTTATGCGTAGTTCATAGTAGAAAAAGGCATCATTATATGTTTGAAGGGGGTTTGGTGGCAAGTGTGATCCTTTCCATAGAAGAGTTGGATATGTGGTGTAGGTAGGCATGAACAACATCACACATACTCTACACTCCTCGTCCCTGCCGTCGGCTCCACACAGAAGCGCGTGCCTGTTGATCATAGGAGCAGAAAGGCTGCTGCTGTCACGCGCGTGATACACTCGATCACAGCCATCAATAATAGATCGAGGCTGGACAAACCTTTATCGGCTTACAGCGCTGCTCGTTCTCATCCAAACACGACAACGTACAGAGAGCATTCATACAGTTGTGATTTCGAACACCTTCATCTACTGTACTCTGTGGGTGCTGAATGAATCGCGCGCAATGACCCACAGCTAATGGTACTTTTCATCCGCGAGGATGCAGATACATTGTGACGATTAATCATTCCTCATGTTACCGGAGGCTGCTCGGTCCGCTGCGCTGAAATGATTCGCGGCTTACCTGCACTGCTCGGGTGAAGAAGACCCCTGCGCCAGATGCCAGTTTCTTGACGTTGAAATCCATGGTACCGTGCTGAGCTGAGCTTACAGGCCGGGCCTGTGTGTTTCCCTGCAGGGACTTCTCCGGATCAGCTGAGATGATGTAGCAGCAGACGCAGGATTGAAGCCCTAATCCGCTTCGTGGACCATCGGAAATCTGCTCACCGCCCTACCCTTAAAGAGACCACAGCACCGGGCTGCGAGTCACGAGTCCCCGCCTCCCTGCAACCCATGCCTGCAACATGTACTGCTACTCCCCGACGACCTCCGGTTACATCCACATAAACAGCATACAATGTCAACACTACTGCTGTTCTCTGGATTAGTTCTAATGAACAGCGTTCACGATGAGGTCTGTGGATTACCTACCGACTCTGGAGGCTACACTGAGGGATTGATTCCATCTCCACGGGGCTGGGACCTGAGCAAATGAAAGCCAAGCTAGGTGCCTGGTTAGATAAAAGTGAGAAAATATCATTGATTGATTTTTCATTGATTGATTTGTTTCCAAAATAAGATGTCAACAAAGCGTATATACAAATTGCATATATGGAAATAAGATTAAATTAAACTATATTCACATTAAACACACTGTGTCCATCTTAACTGTACCAATTAAGATATTTTACAAAGTAAAAACTCCTACATTTGTAACAATAAACGGGTAGTTTCTGAATATTTGAAGTGCTATAAAAAGTATTTTCTCAATAATTCCAGACAATGACTGATATGTATGTATTCAGAACAACTCTGATTACATTTATACAGAGAATCCAAAAATATGTACCAATTAAGACTTTTTTCAAAGTAAATGTCCTACATTAGTACAGTAAAAAAAGAGCATCTCTGACTACACTTATACTGAAAATCAAGATGTTTTATTGTACCAGTTGAAATATTTTAGAAAGTTAAAGTCACGTATTTGAACCGTGAATTGGGTACATTAATTCATATTTAAGGTCCTAAATAACTTTCGCAATAATTCCTGATAATGAGTCACACATTTGAGTTCAGGACATCTATACACCAATAATGAAAATGAATCAAAACGTTGCATACCCTCGCCCTGCTGCCATTCTGAATGAAGGAGCGCAGATGGCCCGACACAACAAATGCAACAAAGAAGTTGCAAATGTTGCAAAAGCTGTTGCAGCCACACGAAGAGTAAGCCCAGGGACAGCACAGAAAGTTTATATTATGACGATGATGAAAATGGCAGACATGCGCATTTCAAAGTTTGATCCAATGGTTGAAGCGATTACATTTTGAGTCATTTGTTTCAATGTTTTTTCATTTTTTCTCAACGTTTATACATCACTCATTGTCAGAAATGAGGTGTGTGATTATACAGTAAGTTGTATTAAGAAAATACTTTTTATAGCACTTCAAATATTCAGAAATTACATGTTTCTCAGTAAAAATGTAGGACTTTTA
>NW_022285271.1:0-3602 GCF_004355925.1 Anarrhichthys ocellatus | reverse complement strand
GGGGATGCTTTAGGGCGGGGCTACACGGTGATTGACAGGTCTCTACAGAGACGTAAACGGAGTCTCTTTGTCACTCCTCAGTCCAGATATGGTCACTTCCTGTTCACTGGTTGCAAAAAAAAAAACATATGGTGACGGCCAAAATACCAAACGAGCATTCAAAACGTCCACAAACCAATGAGCGACATCACCCTATATGTGGCCAGTCTGACTGTATTATTAAAGCCAAAATTATAGTTGTATGAGGATACGTTGCCCGGGTATAAGCACCAAAAAACACATGATAAAAACTAGAACGTGCACTCAGATCCAGGTGTCATTGCTGTATTTTGCTGCAGCTTTTTTTCCTCGTGTTCTCTGGAGACGAGCTGGTCTTCTCTTTCTCGAAGCTCCACTTTGTGATCCACTCTGGTGGCAACCTTCTCCACCTTTAGGTTTTATTTCACATGATATCACTGCTGAGTGTCACCGCGTGGACCTGAATCCACCCGCCAAAAACCTGTTTTATGGAGCTAAAATGGAGGGCCCCTCTTCAGATGGTCTGAATTACCTCACTGCATGGCTTAGGGTCCCCTTGAGATTCAGAGCAAGCATGAGTTGTGTGCAGGTTTTGTGTGGTCCTAACCTCTTACCGTCATTTCTCTCTCCCTCTCCTCTCAGATATCAGTCCTCTCTCTCTCTCTCGTTAGAAGGAAAGATTTGTTTCTCATTTTTCATCTCCTCGTTGGATATTCTTCTCTCTCTCTCTCTCTCTCTCTCTCTCTCTCTCTCTCTCTCTCTTTCCTCCCGTTCTCCCTTTTCATTTGACTCTCTTCCACAGACGTGTTTGCAATATTCGTCTTGACAGATTGCATTTTTCAAAGAGGATGAGAAGCAGGAAATCTGATAGCAGAACTTCCTTTTGGCTCCTTCGCCGTCCCGTTTTTTTCCTGGAACCGAAAAAGAAGGAAACTCCCTGATTTATAAAAAGAAAGAAGTCCTTTGATGACAGAGATGTACTCATAATCAGGAATGTGAGCATCAGAGGAGCTGCAGCACGTGTCCACCACCTGTTCCCTGTAGCAGGCCCAACCTGGGGCTTCTTAAGGCCCCTCAGTGTAACACAACCACTCTGCACTGTCAAACACATTACATCTGTGTTCTCTCAGCTACGTGATGGATCACGCTTCTAACATCACGTTGACTACAAAGTGCAACGTGATATAAAAGATTGTCTTTCCTTTTGCTAATGGCTACAGTGTTACTATAGCGTGTCCTTTGTTAGATAAATATAGTTTTCTCTAGCTGCCATAGACTGTATGTAAACGGATAAACAGGAAGTGACCATATCTGGACTGAGGAGGAGTGACGTAGAGACCTGTCAATCACCGTGAAGCCCCGCCCTAAAGCATCCCCTGCTTTATGGTCTGTTTGACTCTAAATGGACCATAATGTACTAAATGAACATCATGCTGTACTGAAGAGGACTTGAAACTAGAGATTGAGACTATAAACTCATGTTTACAATGTTTACTGAGGTAATAAATCAAGAGAGAAGTAGAGTCATTTTCTCATAGACTTCTATACAACCAGAGGAGTCGCCCCCTGGTGGACACTAGAGAGAATGCAGCTTTAACACATGAAGCTTTGGCTTCACTAGAGTATGCAGCCTGGTAGCTGCTCATATTTAGAGGCCATCTCTGCGACTCAGTTCTTTTGTTCTTTCCAAACAAACCGTTCATTCTAAACCGTTGTGAAAGAAAGTTAAAAAAGTTTTAAGGTTGATTTTAAATGTTTATCTCCACTCTTGTCAAGAAACTGTGCAATATTTGGGACATTGATCATGCTATTGATCAACTGTAATGAACACAACAAGCTTTGGCAGTTTAGAGAATTTTCCAAGTAAGAGAAGTTTGGATTAAGAATAAAAACATTATCTTTCTTAAACAGAGAACAGATCACATATCAGCTTCTTCCACAAGGAAAACAAAGAATGGCATATTTGTGTTTTTAAAGGCCGGTCACCATATTTATATGCATTTCTTTTTATCAGCATTTTATTTCCAAAGACAGAACATTAAAAGGTGTTACAATGACAACATAAGGCTACTGAAGCACATGTTCTCTAATAGTCTAATATCTTCTACAGCTAGATTCCTTATGAGTCAATCAGAGGTCCTGTAACTGGCCTTCTTTTTAAAGATTGATTTCATGTTGTGGGTTAAAGGAAACCCGTGTTAACAAGCCCCGAGCTGACTCAGCCGGCCGGCCGTCCCTCGGCTCTTGTCAGCGGACTTTACAGACCCACAAAGACTAATCTGTGAGGGGGCGTGGCGGAGCAGATGTAGAGGTCTGGAGGTTTAACGGGAGGAAGCGGCCCTAATATTCCTCCAGTGAAAATGTTTGACTGTCGGCATGTGATGCCATCAGAGGTCAGTCTTCAAATAATGGGCGAGGTGTGTTTAGTTTGGTTGCTAAGATGATCTTTCTCAACACCTCTTACCTGCAGTTAAAACAGTTCACATCATTCTACAACCATCAACACCACAAGGGCAAATGTTCACCATGACATCAACTAGATCTGGTGATTGTCGACTACTTTCTAGACCGCAGAGGGAAATGTCCAGAGGACAAAACTAAACCGTTCCTCCAATGTTGTTAGCATTAAGAAGAGCTGAAATATGACCTGAGGTGTGTGAACCATCACCGGTTAGAGACTGAAGCTAAAATAGGAATTCATTGAACACATTTGAACACCTTGGAAGCATATTTCAGTGTGCAGACATCAGGACTTTCTACCTTGTCTGACTGAAAAGAGCTCACAGATCATCCCATTTATAATCTTATGTTTGTGTACGATCAGAGGAGAGAAACTACAGCACTGTCATCGCTGTCCTGTCACAGTTTCATAACAGTTTGCATCCAAATTCATGTGACACAAGTGTGAAAGATCCATATTCTTAATTAACAAGTGCAAATGTGTTTTTATCGGTTCTTCTACAACCTCATTTTCTTCATGCATTTAAGTGGCTTGTTTTTTGTGCTCACTGAGCCGCATTTATGCAACAAGGGAAAAACGGTTGTTGCCGTCTTTTTGAATTATTTATCCTGTAGAGTTATTTTCTCTGTAGGCCGTGAGCGTACTCACCCTGTTAGTCATCCAGGTATCGACTCCTGTCATGATTCTTTCACTGGAGTCATCAGATCTGTCGACCAGAACCAGTCAAATGCCTTCAAAGGCCGTCAGCCTTTATCCCAGTGGGCTTGATATCAACCTCGTAGCTCATGTTGTGCATCATTCAACTCTAGTTGTATTTCTAGTGTGTATAAAGAGACGTTCACTGCAATGTATAAAAGTGCTGCTCGTCTATGGAAACGGCAGCATCATGACAGAGTGAACTCAGTTATGAAGACATTGGTCATGAAAACAGAAAAAAACGAATTTGCGTGAATTCTTTGATAATTTATTTTACAAAAATTGGAAAACAATGATTTCTATATATTCAACATTTCTCCAAGTGTCCACAACTGTTACCAATATTAGAATGGGAGTAACTCGTTCTTTATATATTGAGCTATTCACATTGTTACATCCTCCTCTCTTCTCCTCTCCCTCCTCTCTC
>NW_022285270.1:0-3603 GCF_004355925.1 Anarrhichthys ocellatus | reverse complement strand
TGACAACACACTGCCTGCTGACCAGACTCTGAGGAAAAGTCCATCAGTCTTCGCTGATGCGTTTGGTCATTCAGAGGAGTCCCTAGAGGTAGGCCCTAACATATTATACTTTGCTGATTCATGATTCTTCCTTTTTATATAACTTGACAACTATAGCTTTAGTTTTTCCTGGCATTTGGGGTCCAAGGTCGTCCTCGAAAGCTCTGTTTACCATTGCACAGTGGCTATTTCTTTACTATGTTTCCACATTAATCCAATGAAGTTACATGAATCATGCTCAATTCAAGTTTGTTGTTAAACCTTTGTGCGGTCCACATCTGCTTGCCGTAGGTTGCTTTGGAAACTCTCACTGGATCTCTGTCATTGAAATTAAGTTGATTATTTAGTTTTCTTGGCTTAATCTTTATAAACCTCATGTTAGTACTGTACTTTTTTCAAAGTATTTCAAACTTCGTGAAACATCGCAGTATTGATTGTTAAAGTGCACAAAATGATTGTTTTATTTACTCATTCAAAGAAAAAACGTTTTCACTTAAATTGTAATTGTCAATGGTTTATGGATTACGAGCTGTATTTAAGCATAAATCATATTCTTGAAGAATATACAAATATAGGTACAAGTAAGAACAAAGCATTGCAGCTGTATAATGCGTGTTAAAGCTGTTTTTTCCTTTACATGTCACTGATATTCCACAATGCCTGTTGTGAAATGTGTCAAATTTCACTAAATTAGTGTCCTTGTAAACATGCAGTTTCAACTATAGACAGCCAATTTATCAAACAGTATGTGGTGAACCTGGTGTGCTTCATGCAAAGTATGGCATATATTGATAATGTCTTCAGAAACATTCAATAGTGTGTCTTACAAGTTGGGCTTCAACCTGTTTCTATACTGTATACAGTATTTGGCATTATGCTTCGAACATAGTTAACTTTCAGACTGGACAGCATTTGTACTGTCAGTGTAATTATTTTTGTCTTTAATTTTCAACTTTCAAACAATGGGGTGATGATGGCCTCAGAGCCAAATGCTTTCACTGAATACCTCATCGTGTAATTGGGTGAATTTAGAAATGACAGACTATTGTTCAAAACTTGAGCATAACATGTACTCATTAATATTTGTTGGACATCACAATTTAGAGACACATTTGCAATTTACTTTTTTTCAGTTGGAAAACAGCAGCATCATAGAATACGCTCTTGCCTTGGTGATCAATGACGAGCAACTTGACGATCATTTAGAAATGAAAAGTGTGGGTGACTGAATTGCGCGGTTCTGTCACAATAATATCTTAGTGATAAAGTTACAGCAGTATGCCATCTATTTGGGAGATTGTCATCAGCCGTCTGACCAGCAACATGGACACTACATTTTCATAGTATAAAGGTATTGAGTGTCAATAATGGATATAGTTTTCTGTTTTGTTTAATTTTTAAGGTGCTGATTTTAACAATTTTAAATACATGATGTATATATCTTTCAACTAGTTCATTTTAACCCAGTATAATACTACATAAGGATTTTAAATTGTAGCTTGTATTTGATTTTGGTATATTTGATGGGCTTTACAATTACAGTATGTTTTAATCAAACATCTTTATTACACATTGAAAAGAAAAGCTTTTACAATTTGTGAGCACTTTGAAACAATATTTCCCCTGCATAAATGTTAGGGATATCTGTCTGTGTTTCCCTTTCAGTAACCCGTTTTCATTTCTTTGCCCCAGCTGCCTTTGATGTTAAATTGAGTCATGCTGGTTTCTAATCTGAAAATATTGCTCAAGAAATGATTGGTACTTACTGAATACTGTGCTTTGTGTGTCATTGTTATCTAACATTACTGTGTTTAGTTTTGGTTTATGGTGCAATATGCTTCCTTTTTTAATGCAGTTCATCAGAATCTCTCTGAACACATTTAATCTTTGAATTAAATTGTGATGGGTTATTCAATCCAATACAGCAATTGGTACTGTAGAGTACAGTGTATTTTGCAGTTTGCATATATGAAGGGCGTATTTGTTTGACTGACAGCTTATGAAGTACACAATGCAGAAAACATATTCAGTCGTAAATAGATATCACAGGACCTATTACAGATATGGCAATCACATACAACAGATAAGGCAATCACAACAGTCTCATGTTCATTTATAGTTACACAATCTAACAGTGTCTTTATGATAAACAGAACATGACTGAATAGCATAATGTTTTGCCTTGATAGAGCCAGTGAAGTTGTCAACTTGTTTAATTTAGCAGTGCTATAACTGATTGAAACTCTTGGTGTCACTGTCCACCAACAAAGGCCGAAAGTGTCCACAGCTTCATGCATTCGTTTCCACCATTGCAAAGCGTTATTGTGGTGTGGTGTGTCTGTCGGTTAAGGGCGACACAAAAAGGACTTTGTGAACGATATTCGGATAGCTAATCACAACGAGGAATACAACCGTCATTGATCACTTTGAAAGAATTGACCAGGGAAGGATGGACGCCCGGTCGATCATGGGACATACGGTGCACAGAGGATTATCTATGAATCGCTATTTTGTTTTCCTTTTCATCAGCTTTCGTTTCGCATATGGAGATGTGAGCTACTCTATTGCAGAGGAGATGAAACGCGGGTCTCTGATTGGAAATATAGCCAAAGACGTCGGCCTCGGGATTGCCACACTTTCCTCGCGTAAAGCTCGCATTGACACGGACAGGAATGGGAAGCGGTATTGTGATATTAATCTGAGCACCGGGGATTTGATTACTACTGACCGGGTCGACAGGGAAGGTCTATGTGGTAAGAAGGCGACGTGCGTTTTAAAAGAGGAGCTTGTTTTGGAAAACCCTTTAGAGCTTCATCGTATCAATGTTCATGTGCAAGATATAAACGACAACGCCCCACAGTTTAGTGAGGACTTGATTTCATTTGAAATAGGAGAATCAGCAGATAAAGGAGCTAGATTCTTACTCACTGAAGCCCATGATGCAGATATTGGTACAAATACTGTACAACGCTACAATTTACAAAATAATGCGCACTTCACTATTGATGCAGGGGGCAGTGGGCGAAAACACCCCGAATTGGTTTTGGTAAAAAAATTAGACCGAGAGCAAGAGAAAGAACTAAAATTAGTGCTGACAGCACTAGATGGTGGTTCTCCTCAAAGATCAGGTACTGCAATTATTCACGTGACTGTACTAGATGCCAATGATAACGCCCCAGTGTTTAGCCAGGCAGTTTATGAAGCCAGTCTTCCTGAAAACGCACCTTCAGGTACACTAATTATTACAGTGAGCGCATCTGACGCAGACACGGGACCCAATGGTGATATTACGTACATTTTTGATCATGTTTCTGATGACCATGTATCGTTGTTCTCACTTGATCAAAGGACAGGAGACATAAGAGTATTCGGCACTATCGATTATGAGATTGAGACCTCCATTGAATTGCGAATAAGAGCAAAAGATGGACCAGGTCTTGCCTCGTATTGTACAGTGATTATAGATATAACAGATGTCAATGACAACCCCCCTGCTATCACTTTGAAATCGATGACTAACCCCATACCCGAGAACGTGTCACCTGGTACAGAGGTGGGCATCAT
>NW_022285269.1:0-3604 GCF_004355925.1 Anarrhichthys ocellatus | reverse complement strand
AGAGAGAGAGAGAGGGAAAGAGAGTGAGAGAAAGAGACAGGGAGGTTGCAGTCACAGTTTTCTTCCTGAAAGGGCTCTTTTTCATTTCTTTTCATCAGCCACCGCCTGCCTGCGTATCTCACCTCTCCTCCTCTTTTTCCCCCGCACACAAATCCCCTTTCTCTTTAGCTCATATGTATGCAAATAAGGCATCCTATGCAAATGAGACAGGTAGGGGACTGGCAGTGGAGTGGGAGAAGAAATGGGTTTGGAGAGAGGCGGGGTGAGGACAGGGGCAATGGAGGATAGAAGAAGAGATGGAGGAGGAAGTGATGCAGGCGGTTCACCGCTCTAAGGTTACAATCTGTGATAGTGAGTTCTGACTGCCACTCAACGTTTCTACTAACTTTTGGTGCATAAATTAAATATTTAAAATACCTGAAGGAGTTTAATGGAGCATTTTGAGCTTTAAAATATATATATATAATTTACGCATTTATGATTCTCTGTCAAATCCTCCACTTAAACAAATACTAAGATACTATGATGGCCTTTGTGTCCTGCCAACAGTGTTTTTAAAAATGACAGCCATGTTTTCCACAAACCCCACTGCTTCCTGTCACAAAGCAACTTATCCCACCTAACCCTCCCTCCATATGCATTTGTTTTCTCTTTCGTTTTACTGAAAAGGATAAACATCTTGGAAGGCATCTTTTTTTTTTCTATCGGTCTTTCTCTCCTTCCACCATCTGCCATTGCGAGAAATTCTGAAATCTTCAGCTTTGCTTTTGCTGGAAGAGGAGCAGCTCTCGGTTTTTGCGGCGTGAAACAGCATTTATTTTTTTGTTTTTTTCCGTGAAAACCAACCCCGTTGCACACATTGAAAACTGCAGCCAATCGTCTACTCGGTTTGTTTATCACCAGTACACTAATGTCTCAAGATTAATCCTGGAATGATTTATTGATATTAAAACGCTAGACGCCTGGCTGTCCAACTGGCTGGTGCTAGATGGCACGAGCCGTTCTGCTGAAGGTGTTTGGGTCACTAAATGGATATACATTAGGAGGAGGCCAATGGTGTGTTGCCAAGGAAACAGGGATGGCTTGGCACTAATTGGCTATAGGTGGGTTGCTAGGTGCTGGGTGCAGCAGATAAGCTAGCTAAGTTGTGCTGATAGATGGATGGAAAGTTAGCGTAATTGGCTTCTCGTGTGTGTGTGTGTTTGTCTGTCCCTCTGCTGCACGGTGTGTTTGTGGGGCCCTTCTGCTGAGGGACTTGAGAAGCAGCAACAGCATTATTTGCTTGCCACGCTTAACTGGCTGTGTGTGTGTGTGTGTTAAATGTGTGTGTATGCATAGCAAGCAGCAAGCACACATCATGATCCAGATGCGGTCTCTGACGAATTTAGAAAATGACAGAGGGAGAGTGTGTGTGTCTCGTAGTATTATCCGCCCAGACGGATGTGTGTACGAGTCTACATAAGTGTGTTCCTGTGTGTGTGTGTGTGTGGCTCGATATATTTGTGTTCAGAGCACACGAAGCTGTCACTGCATCCACGGACCGAGCTGCCTTGTGGCAAAGCGTCAACCCTGCAGGCTCCCCAGCACACACACACACACACACACACACACACACACACACACACACACACCACGAACACACACTTGCTTAATGCTAAAGATTTTGGCTATTTAAGCAAAAACATGCATTTGATGGATCACAGTTGTGCCAATGTGACACGGGATAATCGTAAAAGTACATATCTGCTGTCCCCTTAACACAGGAAGTGGGAAAGGCAGCAGTGCTGACAGGCCAAATTAGTGAAGCCTGTAAATGTCTCCATGTAGGATACTGGAAGAACTACATCCAGATTTTCTTTATGTAGTTCTTAAATTCTGTCATTCTGTCATGTTTGTTTCTGTACTTTACGTATCGTTCGCCAAGCATTCATCCCTCTTTTCTCTCGCTTCTCTCCATCTAGCAGCATCATTTCACACCCTCTAAGTCAGTCAGCCTCTCTTAGTCCCAGCGCCCCTTCTGCCTGCAGGAGGGATGAAGTCATGCACCGTAGGCGTAGTGCAGATCCCTCTCCGCTCGCCGTGTCCTCCCTGTGCCCGCCACTCAGTCACAAGCATATGGGCACATGGTTGTGCCAACGACCCTCCCAGAGCACCTGACTCTGTGTCTAGTCACGCATGGCGGGCAGTGCGCACACACCAACAGGCAGGACAGACACACCTATACGCACATACTAAGACACACACCGCCAACCTTGCATGACGGGCATGTCCTTGATTGTCCCCTGATGTTCCCCGCTGCGCGCCTCACCACCAACTGTGGGTAATACGCACTGTGAAGACACCCTTCACTGTAGCCAGAGCAGTCTTTATCGTAACTGCGCAGGGTGGTGTCACTCCGTCTTTTGTTCTGGCTTGTGATTTAACTGCACAGATGACCGAGTGTGGCACTAAAGCGCGCTCTGATTTTAGAGGTTTTGATTACCATTCGAAACCAGTCAGGCTAAAAATATGTGCACTCACTGTTATCATAAAGTAGTTAAGACAAAAGTGTTCACCACATAGCGTATGCTTAGCTCACTGGTCCTGCATTAGCACTGCAGTATTTACTCAATAATAACATCCTGGGATATTGGCGCAGCGGTGGCAGCAGTTAATCTACAAAATGGGACCTCTATGATGGCTAATTTGGTGGCTGTCCTTCACCGCTCTCCACCTGTGTGTGGATTAAAGGAAACGTTCGGCATTAGTACTCTATACGCTGCTCCGTACATCCGGTTTTGGTGTCAGACAAAGAAAAGCGAAGACGAAGCTCCACTTTCTAGAACATTTTCACTGACATTCATCAATCACACTGTGAGATTTCCGTTGCAAACGAGGCATGAATGGAAACTCAACCGGAAAAGAAATGTGGTCATTGTTCTCTCTTACATGTGCTGAACGCAACAGGCACATTTTCTGAGAAGCCACCCTGGGAAGCACTGAAAATAGAACACTTTCTCTCCGGCAATGTTTTGCTGACAGAATGATAGTCTATATAATATTGTATTTGAAAGGGGGATTTAAACTTTTTAAACAGAAGTAGTACCTATATCTCGGGGTTCTCAGTGTTTCATCTGACAAATGGCCAAATTTAGCAAAAACAGTAGATTACAAAATACAAAAGGCCTTTGTGCATTAAATCATCCAAACTGAAAATTACAAAGAGCTCCAGACAGCATTTAAAATGCCATGCTTTCCACCTATTTGTTATGTATAGAATTGTAATATATTCCACTGGACTTCATTTCATTGTCCTCAACGACCTCAGTTGTTGTTGTCTCAACAGTCTTCCTCTCTGCTGTTGAAGAGGACATGCATGGGGTTGTTTTAGGATTTTGTACTTTTGCTTGCCAGTGATTCATTTATGCCACACACACACACAAACTCACACATACACACACACACACACACACACACACCAACAGACCCAAATGCATGCATACGCACAATTGTGTGTGTCAGGCTTGGAAAAGGCTTGGAAAGGATGCAGGTAGGAAAATGGAGGTAATTATCGTTAGTTCTTTGTGATTAACCAAGTGACACACACACACACACACACACACAC
>NW_022285268.1:0-3605 GCF_004355925.1 Anarrhichthys ocellatus | reverse complement strand
TATATGTGTATATATATATATATGTATGTATATATGTGTATATGTGTATATATATATATGTATGTATATATGTGTATATGTGTATATATATATATGTATGTATGTGTATATGTGTATATATATATATGTATGTATGTATATATGTGTATATATATATGTATGTATATATGTATAAAAAAAAATGAATGAATAAGGTGACACCATGCTTGTAGCTGTGGATGGGTTCTTCTTCCCATCATATATTTATGATACGAAGCAAATAAAGATGTCCCTTTATCTTTGCTGCCTCCCATTGGTCAATGTTTACTTCAGCCACTTCATTGTACTGTGTGTGCTTGCATCTGCACAACACAGACCACCTGTGAACTGGGTAAATGAAGCCTGTTCCATTACTGTGTGTGTGCGTGTGTGCGTGCGTGTGTCTTTTTTTTATTACTCATTTATGGTGTGTTGAGGTCGGGGGGTGGGGGCTCTGTCAGGCGTGTTTGCACATCTGCCCTGTCGATTCCATCGGCGGCCCTGAAAGCTGATTCTTGCTGACAGCTTGACCGAAGGGACATACGCAGGAACACTACGCTCAACGTCTTGTTGTGTAACAACAGTTGGTTGCACTCGGTGCATGGCTTTGTGTTGTATGAAAAGAGTGTGTATATTTACAGCTGTATGAGGCCAAATGTTCTGCTGGATGTTGTGTGTGATTAGTCTCATGGCCCGAAGCCCAAAATCATCCAGTTTCCCAGACTGTTCCCAGGCACAGGGTTTTCGCCACAGCAACATATAACGTCAGTGATTAGGAAGTCAGGAAATGTGGACGTCTTCCCGACAGACATCTTGATCTGTTTAGGGTCTCTGTCAGAGAGCACTTTCAAGGGTTAGACCAGTAAAAGCCAGACATTTGCCTTCAGTTGGAAGACATCCGATATGTTTTTTTTTTAAATATTACAGATTTAATTAAAAAATTGTAAGAATTAGGTCATTTATTTGCTAATGTATTTATAGATTTTTCTTTTAATTTATTTGCATTTGTATTACAGTATTTAACAACAGCTTTGGCTCAAGTTTCACAACAGAGTTTCAAAATGAAGATTATGAACACACAATGCGGTTGACCGACGTGTTTCAGCAAAAAGGAAGTGCTTTGTCTTTCAGCTTCCTGCCCACAGCAGCAGTAAGAACGCTGCTACCTTGTGCCTGCATTTTATTTTACATACAGTATATTGTTATGATATCATAAGAAGTTGTCAGCGTCATTTAAAACGTGCTAATATATTTCTTCATCCAAAGCACAGAGTGCACAGTGAACACTCATTCAGAGACAAATCCAGTTTTCTATGACATGGACTTGTCATTAGAAATGATTAAAGCCACGTCAAGGTGCTTTTGTTTTTTGTCTTGATTCTAGTGGTCCCTGTGGATGAATGTGAGTCCCTTTAGTAAACCTTTATATTCTACTGCAGCAAGGTCTGACGGTCTGCCCCGCTCAGTCCTGGGTCGGGTTGTCCCGTGCCTCCCTTCCCTCCAGTGGGCCAAACTATATCAGCAACTCCAGCAGCATGGTGTCTGTGTTGGCTCTTAGTGGGGACCGGTGGAGCAGCGAGGCAAAGCTCAGCTCCTGGTTGAAGGGGGAGAAGCTGCAGCAAGGCTCTGAGCTCTGACTGCAGGTAGAAGGCTGCAGAGAAGTTGGATCTGGCTCTGTCCATGGTGGGCTGCTGTAGTCTGAGCAGAAGGTGTTTCAGCTGAACCTCAATTATTTTGATCTAATTTCTGATTTTGCACGGAATCCAACCTGGTGACCCCGATGACGAGGATTAGGAAAAATATGATTTCTGTCAATGTTGAATGGCCTGGATCAGGTTCGACCTTTTGTAAAACATAAACAAATACTGTACATACAGAGAATGAATGCCGTAGAACTTTCTTTTATTATATAGTTTGACATGTTTTTAAGTGTAGAAAAATTGTAAGCTGTAAGAACTTTACACTCATCACTAGCACCTGAGTTGCTCATGCGCAGCAGGAATCAGGCAGGATGTACGGACCGGGTAGCGAGTGACATGTGTTGTTGTTCCTATGTAGCGTAAATGAGCTGATAACCGATATAACGGATCAGTGCATTGACTTTGACTGGCCGGTCCCTGATCCAGCATTTTAGGCTGTATCGGAGGCATCTCCAATTCTAGTATATTAACTAAACGACTGTATTCATAAATGACAGTTTCCAGACCAAATCAGACTGCAGCAATTTATGCAGATGTCAGAATTTGAAAATAAAATTGAAGTAAGGATGACTTTTCATAACTTTTATAATTGTATAGATAATGAATTCTACAGTCTGACGGCAGATTACAGTAAATGATTCATACACACTCATGAAAATTGATGATTGTGACTGTACTTACTGCATTAGTTTACTCTTTCTGTTCTTTATCAACTGCAAAGTTGGTCTTTATTCAAGACACCAAACATTAGATTCACTTGTGATTTGAATCATCCTAAATACAGTGAGCTACAGTGATACTGCACATGACATTAAACCACAGTAACACACACTCGGTGCCATACATTTGAAATGGGGGAGGTAATGAAGTCATTGGCCATTTGGTTGCAATGTTGCTCAGTCTGTCTTCTTAAGTAAAAATAAATAAAAGTGCGTGTAGACACATGTTTCAGTGATTGAGTGATCGGTACGCTTAGCAGTAAGCAGTGAAACTTGTCGTTTAGTGTTTGGCTTCTGTGTAAGGACAGCAGTTTGTGTTTGAAAAACATAATCAGCAATCTCAAAATATTGTAACTATTACTACAGATTGTTGTTCAGTTCATCTTGAAACCATTCAAGAGCCTAGTCCACAGCCGTCACCTAAGACCTCAGGATCAGCCATGGCACTATTTGTGATCCTCTCTCGCTATAGTTAATTTTCACTTCAAACACACTCACGCACACCCCACCAGTCAAGCTCGGAGAGGGAGAACAGACAATTTTATGCAGGTGATTTTAGCATCTCTGACGCACCCCCCACAGACACACACACACACACACACACACACACACACACACACACCCCCCTCCCTTCCCCATTACAGTGGTTGTTTGATGTTCCACTTAGGGTGTCTTTAATCTGCCCCGAACACCCGATGAAAGACGATGACACACACACACACGCAGACACACGCATACACACACCCTACAACAATGAGCCACAGCTTCACTTTCCATTCAGGACTTTTTGGAGTCCAAGTACAGTAGGAGTGGGCAATATCGTCACGGTATATTTGATTTTCTATCAACATCAAATTATCATGCAAGACATTTTCTGGAAATTCAATTGATGGATCAACTAGTAAATATAAACATCTGGCTTTGGCTAATCGAGCAAATTTTAATGCTAATTTCAATTTGACTAGTCTTTAGGCAGACAAAAGTAAATGCATAAAGAACTAGAGCTGGCTGTTGACAATAGTGTATACATCACCTAACCTGAAATAATTTTGTAACCATTTTTTAAAATCAACTTTTCAAATGCATACAGACCCTTTTTTATTTGAAAAAAACAAGTCAAACTGCTCAATGCATCAGTGTTCATTATAAAACGTTTGTCCACACACAC
>NW_022285267.1:0-3606 GCF_004355925.1 Anarrhichthys ocellatus | reverse complement strand
TGTCTTATTAATTATTGATGCATTAATGTGTTCATCACTTCAATGTTTTAAGGTGGAGCTCATTTAATTGACACTTTATACAGCTGGTAGTTTAATCTGTAATAATACATAATCATTTATTATCATTTATTCATTGTTTATAATAATTATCTGAATTTGTAGAGAAACTAAAGTATGTGTTTATCATCAAATGTCAGGCTAATTATATCAGAAAAATAATATATACGTATATGATATAGATGAGAATGTGCAACTGATGGATGTATTTGTTGTTATTTTGATTTTAAGTATTTATTATATTATATTTTGATGGAAAGCCTCTGTGTTCTTTGGAAGCCTATTTCTGCCACTGTGATGAAAAATTATAGATCATGTCAGTTATTATAATGAGAAACCTTCTCAAAATAATGACTTTTGAAATAATGATGAAAAACGTTTCATAGACCTGTGTTGTTTCCTCTTATGGGCCAAAGCAACAGAAGCAAGTGGGTGAGAAAAATCTTAGCAGATCCAAATGGATACCATCATTGAAGACCACTTTAGACGCGGATTCACAAATCGTGACATTTTTGTTGTTTTGGAGGAATCGCATGAGATTCCCTCGAGAGAAAGCTACAAAAGAACCAACTTTGGCGGAGACTAAATAAGACAGATGAAGCTGAGGTAGCATCCTTCATTCACCAACAGCTACAAACGTCTGACAAAGTCAATTGATGCTACGGGAATGGGGTAGAGCTGCGTGGGTACGACAAATTAAAGCCTTATGGAATATGTATCAGTGGTTGCATAGATGGCTCCTCGAGAAAAAAGTATATGGCTAGAAGCATACAAAATTCAACAATGACCCTCGTATTATTGCAGGATATCTGCAAAACATGAGGTTAGATCACGGTACTGAGAATACCCACCTTGCAATAATGCAAAATTGTCTGCACACCAGTGAGGATGAGGATGGTACTGAGTGTGTCACTTTAGGTCCAAGTACAGGTACTAGCAGATGGCTGTTTTGTTGACAGCTTCATTGACAAATCACTGATCCAGTTTCTCTTCTAAAATACCATACAGGTACAGTATCCTACAAACCTAATGATTACAGTATCAGTACAGATGGAGACCGGGGACGATTGTAACATCTTTTGTCCAAGCACCTATAACTCGCCGAATTCTTTAAAACTCTCAAATTTTGACACAAAGTACCCTTATTTGTCTACTGCAAATATGTCACAAAATCCATGAATCAATGTCAAATACAACCTGCCCCACTACCGAGATAGGTAATAACACACCGTGAGGTGAGTTGTAACAACACAAGGGTAGAATAAATAATTGAACACATCATCTTCCTGTGGTTCCCCAAGAACAAAAAGAACTCTCAACTCACTTTTAAATCACTTTAAGAATGATTGTACTGTACTGTACTGTAAAAGGAGCTGTTGATACTTTTAAAAAGTTTGAAGAACTTTCTTCTGGAACATATGCGCTGAATAAAGCAGTGTCATTGTGTTTGTATTTGCCTTTTACGGTGGTGCTGATACTTTAGAAGACATCAGCTTTGTAGTGAACAAAATGTGTCTGTGTGTGTGTGTGTAGTTGTCAATTCAGGGTTATGTAGATGAAGTGTTACATCCATCCCCACTCCTGTCAGCCATGTATAGTTAGCTGCAGCAGCATGGTTTGAAATAAGCAGATGAAAAGCGTCATATTTTACCTCAGTGATTATTCTCTAATCTTCAATTCTAACTGAAGAAACATTCATGGAGCACTTACTGTATCTTCTGTATTCTGGTTCAGATTAATATAGACTTACACTTCAGGTAATTTTGTGTCCGTTTTTATTTTTGAGCAACACAAGACAAATGTTTCTACAATGGTTCTTAAGAACTGGTTTCGTCCTTAGTGTTTAAACACTAAATTTCATGGTTAATAGATAGGTGCGATTAGAGTTTTACCATCTTTTCATTTATTAATGTATAGTTTTTTTTACTAAATGTTTGTGTTTTGCATTTGTCAAATTAGGGATGTTGCAAACCTCTTGGCACCAGGGCGCCCCACTCAGGTCCATTTCTAAAAGTTATCAAATAGCTTTTCAGTGTTGGGTAGGTTGAGAATTTAGTGAAGATGGAAGATATCTCTAGAATTGGCCAAATGCAGCACAAGCATGTGGGTGGAAATGAGTCTTGCTGAATTCACAGATTCTGCATTTCAAACAGAGGGTCTATATAGAAAGCTTTGACACAATGATGTATTGGCCACATGGTGGTGCTATCCCCACAAAAAACTACAGCTACTTCTTGAAGTGAATTACTTTCCTTCACATTTTCATTGTGGAAGTGAAGCGTAAGATTGGCATGGTTTACTGAAAGAAATAGTGAATTGCATTTTCTGTATTTCATGGAAATGGATTTTTGGCTTCAGATAAAAATGGCAGCTAGAGAGACGCTCTTAATGTGTAAATTGAACTGTCAAAGTGAAGGAGACGTGTCCCTTGTGTGGAGCCCATGATTATGTGCTTTGATGTATAAAATTTATAGTGATAAAGAAAAGCAAATTAGGAACTCGGTGCACATGCATCAACATTTACAAATTTCTGAAACTCAAAGGACGACATTAGAGACGTTGTAAACATCAAATGTTGGCATTTTATTGATCAGTGAACACTCCGGTGGAAGATTCATACAGCTCAACTCTGACAGTCAGTAGACAGAACAGGTTAGGAGAAAAGCAGAATATTGCATTCAGTTGTAGAAAAGATGTGCAGTGATAATACTGTTTTCTTTTGACCATCAGTAGTTAATCACCAGAAGGCGTGAAAGCTGCGAGTTAGAAGAACATGTTCAGAAATGGTTTGTAGGAGGTTCAGCTAGAAACAGACGCTCGATTCATCTTCTGTGGCATCTCGTATCTTTTAGTCTGTTCACACCAAGACACCCCGGAGACCGATGTAGTTGGACGAAACCATTGTAAAGCATGTCGACTTCCCCGCCGGGCCAGAGGAGATGGGACCATGTGGAGCTTTCTAGAAGCACTTGCGGTGGACAATGGAGGGGCCGGACTCGTCATACTCTTGTTTGCTGATCCACATCTGCTGGAAGGTGGAGAGGGAGGCCAGGATGGAGCCGCCGATCCAGACGGAGTACTTCCTCTCTGGGGGAGCGATGATCTGGAGGCAAGGAGAGACAAACGGTAAGATGTGAAGCAGTGATGCTTAACATGAACAGGTTTTATTTAAGTTTACTGCCACTTTACCTTCAAATAGACACAAGGACAAAGATTAAACAGCTGTTTTATCAACAGCCACAACATGTTTGAGCTTTATGCAATGAATTAAACCAAATGTTGTCCGTTCTCTGTACATTACAGATCAGAGTCTCTAGAAAACTATTGACCAAGTTTATCAACTGGGGCAGTAGAACTGCTTTAAGTTGGACCTCCAGACTAAAGGGGTAAACTTTAGAAGTTTGATCAAAAATGATTTGAGTCGTCCTTGATTCATCTGCATAAAAAAAAAGAAAAAAAAAAAAGAAACTATACCTTGATTTTCATGGTGGGTGGGGCCAGGGCGGTGATCTCCTTCTGCATGCGGTCGGCGATGCCGGGGTACATGGT
>NW_022285266.1:0-3606 GCF_004355925.1 Anarrhichthys ocellatus | reverse complement strand
AATATTCTAATTTTCTGAGATACTGAATTTGGGATTTTCCTTAGTTGTCAGTTATAATCATCAAAATTAAAAGAAATAAACATTTGAAATATATCAGTCTGTGTGTAATGAATGAATATAATAGACAATGAATGGAATTAGTGAAATAAATCAACTTTTTGATGATATTCTAATTATATGACCAGCACCTGTATATAAACTAATTCATAATGAATTCTCTGTTGCTCTCAGGATGTTGAAGGATTCACGTGTCTCCATCTAGCGGCAAAGTCTGGCCATTACAACATCGTTGAGCACCTTCTGTCCACAGGATTAATCAACATCAACTGTCAGGTTGGTGCAGTTTCGCATTTTACAATCAGATATGAGCCTTTGCTCAGGGATGTCATCATGCACCACCTTATCATTCAGTAGCATTTGATGCTGCTGTCCAATCACGTTCTCCGCTAGCGGATCACATGTCTGGCTGTCTGACCATACGTAGATGCACGTGTCTGATAAGGTAGTTGGAAACGTACAGCTGATTGTTAAGAATGCCTCGGCAGTAATTTGTTTTTGACATTTGACTGGAAGACTTATGAGCTGATTGAATTTAAAGGGCTCAGTTAACTCTTGAGCTACCTGCAAAGGCACGATGAGTGACTAAAATAACTTAATTTGATTGGAGAGTGGCTCCACTTAATGTTTTTCTAAAGTTGTACAATGAGTATTTGAATGTAAGTGTCCTTTATCGACTTTATGCCTTCTTCAAATGCACTTTGATGCCGGAATATTAGATTTTAGACGGACGCGGTGCTTAGAGCTCAGAGAAAGGACTCGTCTTTGTTTGAAATGTCTGACTCTGCTGCAAGAAGGTATCCATTAGGGCAGTGAAGACACAGTCTTTGGATGAAGAAAGTGGGTAAAAGTGCAGTTTCATATTTAGTTATAATTGCCATGTTGATCAGTTTGCTGAGCTTGAAAGTATTGCTCTCTCCTCAGGATGACGGAGGTTGGACAGCCATGATTTGGGCGACGGAGTACAAGCATGTGGACCAGGTGAATCTGCTTCTGTGCAAAGGAGCCGACATCAGCATCAGGGACAAGGTTGGCTCAGGATCCTGTCGTGTGTGTGTGCGTGTGCGTGTGTGCGTGTCACATGCTTCACACGCTTCACACAAGGATCCAATATTGTGTAACTGCTGGCTTGTGTCGTTTTGTCGTCCAGGAAGAGAACATCTGCCTTCACTGGGCAGCGTTCTCGGGCAGTGTGGAGATCGCCGAGTTGCTCCTGAACGCCCGCTGCGACCTGCAGGCTGTCAACATCCACGGAGACTCTCCTCTTCACATCGCTGCTCGGGAGAATCGCTTAGAATGCGTCACGTGAGTTACTGCCTCCAGGAAGAAAGAATAAAAATCAAATAAGTTACTTTTTTGAACTGTAGTTTAAAAACAAGATTTGATTTTTTTTTTTTTTTTTTTTAAAGCTGTTTGTTGTTGTTGACCGGAAGAATGTGGTCTCCTCAGGCTTTTCCTGACTCGAGGAGCAGATGTGTTCCTGAAGAACCGCGAGGGAGAAACTCCTCCGGACTGCTGCAGCCACAACTCCAAGGCCTGGGCGGCCCTGCAGGCCAACAGGAGGGAGAAGGACGCCAAGAACACCAGGCTCTCTCGAGTGGAGGAAAAAGTCCTTCAGAGGTGGAAATTATACTGTGAAAATAGCAGTGTTTGGGGGGAAAAAAGGGGGGGGGCTTTGGGATGGGCATGTGGCATTGGATACAGCTGGAAACATCTACGAGTTCAGGCCTAATTAGATGGCAAAACACTGCAGTTTTGACCGACGTGTGCTCTGTTTACAGTGACATAGCTCTGGGGCAGGAGAGGGTTCCCCTTCCCTGTGTCAACTCTGTCGACAGTGAACCTTACCCGGATGACTACAAATACATCCCCGAAAACTGCGTCACCTCCCCCATGAACATCGACAGGAACATAACGCACTTACAGGTGAGTTAGGAACACTTTGGTCCGGCATTCTGACGGAAACAAAGATATCCTTTTCTCTGGGAAGTGACCAATAATATCTTCTCTTCTTAATCCACAGTACTGTGTTTGTAAAGAAGACTGTTCGACAAGTATCTGCATGTGTGGGCAACTCAGTCTGCGCTGCTGGTACGACAAGGTAAGAGACACACCAGTCTTCTTTTAACAAGATGTATCAGAAAGTATGTGGCCGACCGAACCGGTATGTGAGCAGAGCGTCCACATACCTTTTAGTGTATAGTATCTATAAATCATGCATGATGAGGGATATGTCCTGTGCATATACTGTACATCTTAATATATATATATTGTTTGTTGTGTTTAGAGAGGTTGTCTTCTACCTGAATTCTGCCGTGAGGAGCCTCCTCTCATCTTTGAGTGCAACCATGCGTGCTCCTGTTGGAGGACCTGCAAGAACCGCGTCGTGCAAAACGGAATCAGGTATTTCAACTACGTCTCACTGTGAATACAAATAAGATAAACTTCCTGCTACTGTCTCCACTGAAGGTTATCTTTCCTTCTGTCTCATTACTTCTGTTTCTGGTCTGCATGACAGTTTTACTGCGTTACTCCTGTGGTGGTAGAATTGTGCTCAGGACGTTTCGTTGTAACTATCTTACATAGTTGTGGCTGTGAGGTGTGTAAAGGTAAATATCTGCTTCAGGGAAAATATTAGAAACTGTGACGTTAAAGATGTTTTGTATCTTCCAGGACCAGGCTTCAGCTCTTCAGGACCAGTAAGAAGGGCTGGGGTGTCCGTGCAGTACAAGACATACCGCAGGGGACCTTTGTATGCGAGTAAGTCCCGATCACAAAGAAAACACTGTTAATATTTCACCCTTCAGATTTGAGTCACAAAGACCATCAATACTCTGCAGCCACAGCTGATCTGTTGTTATTTAGACACAACACGGAGCTGGCATGTTGTGTCACTTTTCCCCCCAAATTTAAAAAAGCCTGCTACTCTCATATGTGCAGTGTCTGCTTCTCCTGACAGAAGGTAGCAGCTTTTTCACATTCAGAAGTGCCGTCGATGTCACCGAGGTGTTTTGCTGTTGTGCCAAACCTGATCTAAACCTTGTTTATTTAATAAAAAGTTGTTGTGTTGTTTTATCATAAGTAAAGTAACTTCAAGGATATGTCAAGTCAGCTTTATTCATATAGTCCAATATCACGGCTTGTGTTATTGTTTAATTTTTTTAAATTGTCAATGCATCCCATGAAAAGATCAAAATCACCGGTGGCACCAGTCCATCAGTTCCTTCTGAAGATGTCAATATTTTAAGCCACCTAGTGATGCATAGTTTCAATTTTACAAACTCAATTCAATGTATTTATTTAACCAAATATCACAAATTTGCCTCAGGGGCTTTACCATCTATTCAACACACCACATCCTCTGTCCTTGGACTCTCGCATCAGATAAGGAAAAACTTTACGATGGAAACGGTGGAAGAAACCTCAGGGAGAGCAGCTGAGGACGGACAGAAATGCTATATATATATATGTATGTATGTATGTATGTATGTATGTATGTATGTATATATACATATATATGTATATATATACATATATATGTATATATAT
>NW_022285265.1:0-3607 GCF_004355925.1 Anarrhichthys ocellatus | reverse complement strand
TGAACCCTTTGGCCTTTCATTTACTATCTTTGCTCTTGTTGTTCTAACTCCTCAGACATCTGCGTGTGTTTTATTATGAGCTTTTTGTTTTTCCCTGTTCTGTTTCTGGGCGTGACACTATTGTTGCCACCTGCACTTTTGTTTCCATGCTCCCAGCTGATCTCAAGGTGTAGCTGTTCAAGTAAAACAGAATTAGCAGATAATCTGTGGCTCTTAATCCAGGTCTGCTGCTGAGTCACTGCAGCACCTTCAGTTTAATCTGGCCAACGCAACACAATCCACCCCGTCGTCTGCTGTTAGATCCCAGAGTGCAGCCGGGGTGGCTGAGAAAGGAAATCTCTGTTCTCCACCAAAGTCTTACCTTTTGTTGTTTTTCTAGTTCGTCAATTCACTGATAACCTCAACAAAGTCCAAGGTGATCTCATACCAACCTAATATTCACACTGATATGACATCAAACTGAGCATTTGGTGTGTTGATTTTGTGTTGGTGAGAAATGCCTGGTTGTTTACTAGATTAGCAAGAACTTCTGAGTACAAGACGCAAGCTCAATGGACACACTCAACCGGCCCAAAATGCATTGCGTCTCAGTGAACGGTTCTGGTGCCAGCCAGCAACAGAGAGCGTTTAAGAGAACATGGTGACAAATGTGAAGAGGCCGGTAAAAGGCAGTAGAGGACGTCACTCACACAGTTCGCGGGCGTGTAATCTGTCACAAGAGGACATGGAGGCAGTGTGTCTCCTCAGGGCCGTAGGAACAGCAGCAGTGTTGCCGGGTAGGATACTGCTCCCTCAGCTGTGACGTTTGTCCTGGTTGAATCAAATGCGTCTGTGGTAATGTGCCTGATGTCAAATAACTCCACCTGTGTGTTTCTCCACCATATTATCTATGGTGGAGAAACACACGCTCAGGTTCGTTGGTATTTCTTTCAACCAATCACAATCGTCTTGGGCGGCGCTAACCACAGGATGCTGCAATGGTGCGCTTTTAAAATAAGTAAACAGAAAGAGATAACAGAAGAAGAGGAGAATGCGGTGTAAAAATTGCGTGGCCAAACGGGCCGGCTTCTACCCACAGCCTACATCCGGAGAGCCGGACGAGTCACCGAGGAACCAGTCCAAGAATAGAGGGCGTCCTCAAATGACCATTACCTGGTTGCGAGTTGGATTGCTTCGTCTGACAAACCTGGCCAACCCGAACATGTTGTGAGAGTCAACAAGAACATTCTGCCTGAATCCTCTCGTCCACAAGATCTCCACGAGAGGTGGAGGATGTGGAATCGGATTTGGCCGCGTTCACAGCCCCCGTTGTGGAGGCAGCTGAACAACCTGCTCACTCCGGCTGTGAAGGAGGCCGGTGCCAACCACAGCTCAGGGACCGCGCTGATGAAGAAACGGCTTTCTTTGATGCCTTACTTTTAGGAAGTGGACATGTTTTTCTACAAAATGCCACAAACAAAGTCCTCAAATATTAAACGCTACACGTCCCCTCCGGCCTGTGAGTGCCTGAGGTTCACCCCCAAAACGAGCTGCAGGAAGGGGCTGTGGCCTGCGGGGCCGGGGGAGGCGGTACAAATAGATGTGTGCCATTTTGACAGATCCAGTCCTTTTGGTCCAGCAGTGGGAACGGGCTGGAAGGAGGCCCGTTGTTTTAGGTTTGGACAGCTGAGAGGCTGAACAGTGTCAAGCTGCACATGAGATGGCTAACAGGTTGCCTTCTGACCTTTGACCCCCTGCTGCCAGTACAGACATTCCACTCAATGAACCAGTCATTCCATCTCTGAGACTAATCAGGTATACATTAATAAAGGATTGCTTTGAATTTTGTATTTCTGGCATCTTTGTTTAAGAAATATCCAATATGATCTCATTTATGGGACTTTAAAATGACCACTGGCTTCCAAAGATCAGGTTTTAGATGATATCATTTGTACATGTTTACAAAAGCAAAGCATGTAAAACCTTTCGTCTTGGTTCAACATGGTCCTGCTGGGGATGACATGCTCCATTCCTGAAGCTCCGCCCCCCTGAAGCACAGAGCACTATCGCTTGTTTATTCAAAGCTTATTGATATTGCACCAATATCAACACTGCGCGCTATTAGGTCGCCTAGAATACACCCGCTAGGTGGGAAGTAGATCTGATGAAAGGTTCTCAGATATATAGACAGACAAATGTGAATAGATTAGAGCTTAGGTGGCGAGTCGATCAACAGTAAAACAATCTGCAACTATTTTCATAATTGTTTGAATGTTCAAGTTATTTTCTGAGCAAAAATAGTGGAAAAAAAAAAAATAATAATCAAATAATAGTATTTGCTGCTTTTCTTTCTCATATATCATAGTCGGCTGAATATCGTTTGATTTCGTGCTTTTGGTCAAACAAAACCTTTAATCTGGATGTTTCGTAGAAAAAAATGTAACTTCCGTCTTGATGGAATTGCTGATGGAATGAGATGATTTAGTCTCATCATCATAAACTTACTTTGTTGTCTTGAGAAAACCAAACATTTAGTTTCATTATTTGCATGTCCTCCGTAAACGAATACATATATTATACATTTTACACTAGTACGCTACTTCACTGTTTTGTTTTGAATTGCTGCCTTTTAATAAGATAAAAACGAATAGAATAGAATGGAGCAGAGCAGAGGTTGGTTTGGTGGCGGTAGCTAAACGCCCTTCAGGCTCAACATCCAAAGAGAAACTAATAACTACTCTCCAGTCCAAACAGTTTTCTTGTCAAAGCGGAATATAAATCCATGTCCACAGGAAAACAAAGCTTAACATGTTGATCTCAGCTGGACTGTGATCATCAAACGCAGCTCATCTCTAACTGACACCTTTCATACATGCAAGCATTCACACACACATTCAGCGTGTAGGAAATGTGCTCCGGTGTAGTTCCAGTGGAAACGGGGGCGATGTCAAAGGCTTCTCTCTTCCTCATTCTTTACGTGCGGGGAGGATGAATGAGCACGGTGACATATTTCGTGGTCCTCACAAGGACACGTGGACAGGAGCGAGTGTGTCAGTGGCCTAGCTTGTTGTTCAGCTGTCTGTTTGTGTGTGTTGTAGGATACAGACGTCTCCCCCGCCCAGCGGGACGAGGCGGTGCGCTGGCTGACGGAGCTCCACAGCAGACTGCAGCTGTACCCAGAGACGCTGGTGTTAGCTGTTAGCATGCTGGACCGCTTCCTCACTCCCATCAAGGTAAAGAAGCGCCTCCTGAGATACTGATGCTGCTGTGAGCATTACGCCTGGTGAACCTGGTGAATAAGATTAGAAGAAGCTAGACCTTTAATTGAATGAGTGGAGTTGATTGGTTGTAGATAAAAGTTCCTCAAGCTTAACATCTGAAGTGAAACAAAAGGAGAACAGAACCCCTCAGACTAGACCTGATGATGTCCTAGGATCAGGATCAGTGGTTCTTGGTAGATTTGGCTTCCATTCAAGGTTTTCGGTCACAGCTGACAGTCTGCGTGTGAATGTCGGGTCAGGACAAATGTCCCACACCGAGGACAGGAATAAAATGTTCCAGGATTATCAGAAGCTGGACTCGATAAAGTGTGTGTGTGTGTGTGTGTGTGTGTGTGTGTGTGTGTGTG
>NW_022285264.1:0-3607 GCF_004355925.1 Anarrhichthys ocellatus | reverse complement strand
TCTGATGTTTGATGTTCTGATGTTCTGATGTTTGATGTTCTGATGTTTGATGTTCTGATGTTTGATGTTCTGATGTTCTGATGTTTGATGTTCTGATGCTCTGATGTTCTGATGTTTGATGTTAGATGTTCTGATGCTCTGTTTGATGTTCTGGGGCCGGAGTTCGGGGTCTTTGAAGATGATTTCTTTTGATCAGAAGTTTGTAAACACATCAATCTGATGACGTGTGTGAGATTATCAGCTCATATTTATTTTCTGCGTCTGAATTTGAATCTTTATTCAAAGAGCAGCAGGTGATGAAGCTGCAGATCAAACAGACGAGCTCTGCAGTGGTGATGAACATGAATCCATGTTCTGTGTTCAGCTGAGATGTTTACAGAAACATATTTTTAACACTTTGCTCTGTGAGAGGAGAGGTTGTCTCTGGTGAAACACCGTAAACCTGCAGCAGCTCGTCCGTCCTCGTGGAGCTGTGTGTTTCATATCTTATGATATTTCTGGAGATTATTGTTCACTTATGGAAACTTCTTTTCATTCTTTCATTCCTTCAAACCAAGTTTAACAATGAAACTACTTTTTATACCCAAAAGTAAATATTATTTTACAAAAGGAAGAAATGTGCACGTGAACCTAAATATCTGTTCTATCTGAAGCGCGTCCGTGTTCTCCTGCAGTGTTCCTCCAGCTTCACCTTTAGTAAACGTCGCCTCTCTGCTCAACGACAAACGATCCTTTCTGCAGAAAGGTCGGCAGGACTCGTGAGACCGACCTGTCTCTGTCTCTGTCTCATGGAGGGGTTCTGGATTCTGTTTGTGGGACAAGAAGACTGTTTGTTTCCCAAACGGCCTTTAAAGCTCAAACCAAATGGGACGCGTCCCCCGAGAGCTCAGATAACGAGCGAAGGAACCCGAGACAAGGAGATACGCTGAGTGTGCACATTGCAGGAATGAAAAACACTAAATACGAGTGTTCAGGGGTTCACGGGGAGGCGACACCTGAATGCATCACGGTCCGGAACATTGCTCTGGGTTTCAGTAATGACCTCCTGATAATGGCAGGGTCTGCGGGGGGGGGGGAACATGGGGTTAAGAGTAGTTTATTCTCCGTAGAGGAGAAGATGACGTAATCACGTCATGCACGAAGGGTCTGCAAGAGCTCGAGGCATTTGGTGGTGCACCTCTGAGTCTTTGTGACTTAATGCACGAGGATCTTATAAAGAAGGTTCGTTCACTTCAGATGCTTTAGAAGCAGGAAGTGATAATAATCGACATGAGAGTAAATATGTATCAGCCACAAATATGTTCTTTGTCTTTATAAAACATTTAATACTGGACTTGTTTCTTTACAGGGTTTGTATGAATGTAATGAGGTCGTTTATGAATATGAGATATGAGTTTATAGATGATTATAAACCTCTTCATAGTGGAGGTCAGTTTAAGGTGTTTCTTATCTTCTTGGTTCTTCTCAGTTCATTCTGCTTGTTCGTCTAATGTTTCAGAGAATAAAGCAGCAAACAGCACGTTGATCATAAACCTCATAATCATAAACATGCATCCGGTGCAGAGTATTAACAGAGCTTCAGATGTGGAGGAGAGAAGGTGGGAAGGGGGGAAGGAGAGGCTGAAGCCAGAAGCTCATGAATCTGTTGATGTGGTTCTGATCCATTCTGTAGGAACCTGCTCAGAGGAGGAAGAAGGAATCTTATAGTGATGGAACTTCTCACAGACAGGATTGAGTTTCTTTGTCTCCCAACACGCTGCTGATCGTTTGATTCTTTTCTTCTTCTCCTCTCGATGTTCTTGTGTGTGGAGGTGAGTTCTCGATGGGCGAGCTCCAGGATCCCTTCCTCGTCTGCGTCCACCTCATCGCTGACCCCGGCCAGGGCAAGTTGCTGCAGCGTGCTGCCGACGGCGTGCTGGCGTGGGTCCACCCTGAGCTGCAGCTCTTCCGGGTCTCGGAGCGGGCCTCCGTCTGCCGGCCCAAACGCCATCAAAACGGAGGCCCGGTTGGCGCCTGCCAACCGGCCCTGGCGGTCATCGTCTTCCTCCAGGAGGCGCACGGCGGCGAGGAGCAAGTGCTGATGCTGCACCGCGCTCTGCAGAAGCCGCCGTGGTGCTTCCACCACACGGAGACGGTCAGCAATGGCCGCCGGATGTCACCGCTGTCGCCGTGCAGTCAGGACTTCTTCACGCTGTCCGCCGGCACGCCGCTCTGGGCCATGCGGCAGGTCCACTACGGGAAAGAGATTGTGCGCTTTACCGTTTACTGCCGACACGGGAACTACGTGGACATGGTGCGGCTTTACAAGCTGCTGCTGCAGCGCAGGCCGGCACAGAAGAAAGAGGACTTCTGCTTCTTCGTGGTGTACTCCAACCCGGAGATGGAGATCCAGTTGTCCTTCAAGAGGCTCCCGCGAGGCCAGAGTCCCGCTGTGCTGGAGTCGGCGGTGATGGAGGTGAGGGTGCGAGATATCGGGACGCTGGTGCCCCTGCTGCCTCAGCCCTGCAGCCCCATCAGTGAGGTCCGCTGGCAGACGGAGGACTACGATGGAAACAAGATCCTGCTGCAGGTGAGGGGGGGTCGAGCAGCATCGTGTCGCCATATTCTGCCTAGCAATATTGTATTGATACACAAACGGCGAGTATCAATCTTTTTTATATAAACTACTCATAATTAGTGATGTCGGGATTGTAACATGAGCCTTTAGGACGCATCAAATATGAGCAGGGATGTGAGCCGCTGACTAACTACACAGTTTAACTATCAGAGAGAAGTGAGATGAACTGAGTAAAAACTTTATCTCATTCGATGCAACAGATGTTGACAAACTGCATCATTTACAAATGAAAGTAGGTAATAAATTGCAATACTCACAATACCACAATAATATCGTATCGTGACTTAAGTATCGTTATAATATAGCACCGTATAATACAATAATCGCATACGACAGAGAAAGAAGACGTCATCGTCTCTGGTGCAGAAGAAGAAGAGCAGAGAGGAAAGAAAGACGTTCAGAGACGGATGTCAAACGGATCATCATCATCATCATCATCCTCCTTCATCCAGACCTTAAAAAGGTCACATGAACACATTAAACTGATGCACGATGATCACACACACACACACACACACACACACACACACACGGGTTTTGTTTGGAGCGTATCACTTTCAGAGGGCATGTGTGTCCAGGCGGATAAGTAGTTCTGAAAGTTCAAGCCGATTAAGCAGCAGTCCATTACTGGGATTGGAACGGCACCGAGGGAAACAATAAGCTGATCTGGTGTGACAATGGACCATAAGCATGATGCTAAGCTACCTCCTGGCCTCTCCTCTCAAACACAGAGTCCCCGACACAACACAGGTTAGCAGGCTGAGTAGCTGTCTCACCAACGTCTGAAAGGGTCCTAACACTAGTTTAAACAGGAAGCCAGCAGCTGTTAGCTTAGCACAAAGACTGTAAACATTAAACATGAAGCTACAGCCAGCAGCTGTTAGCTTAGCTTAGCACAAAGACTGGATTCAGAGAAAAACAGTAAACATGAAGCCAGTGGCAGAACACACACACACTCACTCACACACACACACACACACACACACACAC
>NW_022285263.1:0-3608 GCF_004355925.1 Anarrhichthys ocellatus | reverse complement strand
TGTGTGTGTGTGTGTGTGTGTGTGTGTGTGGCGTGTGTGTGTGAGACAGTCGTTGCAGGTCAGCTATGCTTCCGCTGCGGAGGAGATACATTTCACGTCGTCATCAAAGAGCCGAAAACATTCAGACAACATTTCCGTCGCACGTCAAGAATCCCTGACCTCAGAGGTATCTGCTCCACAGACTAAGTTTAGTCTGGTGTCACTGGAACAAGAGGGAGACACCGGGGAGAGAGAATCAGATGACGTTACAATAGCACCCAGAGCTTCATGTTAAGAGGCAGTTATTGTCCTTTTGTACTCGTTTACAGCAACGTTTTATCAGATATTTTATTCAGTTGTGTTTGTAAAGCAGCATTTTTAAACGTCGGTTTACTTTTCATTTCCACTGGTGACAGACTTTACGTCACACTGGTCAGCCATGTCTCCTAAAACCAGTTCATCGTCCTGGTTCCAGTGCAGATCTTCTAATAATGGAAATAAAATGACAAATTTAATGCAAACTGTGACCTTTTTAAAGCCCCTTCATAGACACACGTGCACACGTTTGCATATAGAGACGCCTGATTAACTCCCATGCATTTAGATGAGTCAGTATTGATTGTCTTGGGGAAATCAAGGCCCGCTCTCGCTTGACCACGAGCCGTCAGCACAGAACGAGAGAGAGAGAGAGAGAGAGAGAGAGAGAGAGAGAGAGAGCAAGAGAGAGAGAGAGAGAGAGAGAGAGAACAGTTAACACAGAGATGTGTGACTGTTTATCTTCCACAACTGTCCCCTGAACCTCTGGTTGTCAGGCCGACGGTTGTATACATCCACGTATACACGGCCTAATATGGAGAGAGATCAGAAGGTCATGTGTGTGAATGCACTGACCATATATGGGCTTTATACGGGACGCAGACAGAACGTATTCATGCTCTATCTGCCCTGCAGAAGTGTTAGAAGTGTAAACTATTGATGTCATAGAAAATATTTTTAATCAAGTCTCATCCAGCATTATGAAAAAATAATGCTCAATAGTTCGTAGATATCCCACTAAATGATTTAAGACAACGTTGGTGTTTTTGTCGCTTAACATTCGTAGTTATTTTAACCAAAATGACGACTTTTTCTGAAACCTAACTAGGAAGTTTATTTTGAAAAGACTGTATGCAGGTAATGAGCAGAAACTGACACGTGTTGCTGGACTTTCGTAGGAAAACACACGAAAAACGAGGAGTAACTTTTCATAAGTAACTTTTCATAAGATATTCAAAGCATTTGAGGAAACCGTGTAATTCTCAAATCACCAGCTCAGAGTGAAATCAACTAAAAGACGACGTGACGTATATTTGCCTGCCTTATTAAAGTAATACATACTATCATCAAGTGAAACCTGTTCTGCATGTAAAGTGACGTCAGAATATAGCATTATATATATAATAGTTCGTTATGGAAGTTATCTTCTCTGCACAAACATTATTAGTCTGCACTGAGAGTTCGACTGCTTGAAAAAGAAAGTTCGTCTCGTCGATCGTGTTTGTGTTTATGTCGTCGTCGGGCAGTCTGAGGTCAGAAGTTGGGTTTTAAAAGTCAGAACTGGAACGCCGCATTAGTGTCTGCTAAGGATCAAGCAGAGGTGCCTCATCCTACATTTCCCACAATGCAACAGCATCTTTCTTCGGACCTCCCTGCCTCTTTCAGACCCCACGCACCGAGCTGGAAAAGCTCCCAACGCTGCATGTAGCTCTTCAGAGCAGAGAGAATAAACTGTGGGATTCATTTACAGAATAGAAGGAGAGGACGGAGAGGTGAGGAAGTTGTTCCTCTCTCTAAATATCCTCCGTTAGCTCAGCCACTGAAGACAAACTGGCAGCAGAGACGTTAAACTGCCTGGAAACCACGCCGGCCACACGTTGCTGTGGAAACAATCCGACCCCTTCTCCTGTCTCTCATTCCACTACTGAGCAAAGAGCTGGCAGCACAGCTACACACACCACGTCTCTGAGCACTGATCAGTCCAACGGGTAGGAGACGGAGAGATGGAGGAAGGGAGGGACGGTCATCAGATCAACTCGTTACAGACGAGGAAGGAAAAACAAACGTTAGACACGCAGAGATATTCTCACTGTGGCAACACGCTTTAATCCTCAGGGTTTATTGAGCTTTACTCACTCAGTGTTACAGCGTTAGAGCCAGAAAATGACTGAGAGGGAGAGAAAGAAAAATACTTATTGTCATTGATTCATGCCAATAAAGCTCTCTGTGAAGCCACAACACTCAGAGAGAGAGAGAGAGAGAGAGAGAGAGAGAGACACACAGAGAGAGAGAGAGAGAGAGAGACACACACAGAGAGAGAGAGAGAGAGGCTGGCTTTGCCAACTGTAATAGTGTGCCATTGGTAGACTTTACCAGCCAAGAAGAGGAGGACAAGAGGGAGGGAGGGTTTGTAAAGAGGGGAGAATCTGTAGATGGAGAGGAAATGTCAGCGACAGGAAAGAGAAGTTTGTAAAGGAAAAATGTCACAGTGAGCTTTATTGTGTGGCTTCCAGCCCCGTGAATAGCTCGGCCCTTTGTGTTCCCTGCTGCCTCTCTGTGAGCTCATTCTGACGCTTCCTGCTTGTGAGCCCAGCGCCGCCGCTCGCTCACCTTCACCGCCAGACGTGTTTCTAGAGAGCGACGCACAGGAACACGTACTAATCAGCCACATTGTTTTCTCTGTGTCGGATACCCGGTTCTGAAGGCATTCCTCAGCCTGTTGTATTAAAATGAGAGAGCATTGTTTTCATTGAATCATCGAGCATTAAAGCTCAGTGAATGTTTTCCAAAGAGCACAAAGGGTTTGATGACGGAGCTCAAAGTTCTGCTCTTGTTTGCATGCTTTACTTCTACAAACGGTGTTTTTATTCTGTGCTTTGATTTGATGTTTTACTCCCACTTCAAATGGTTTGTTCTGGCCCAGCATGAGTGTTACTTTGATGTTGTCATGTTATTTGACCAAGCTTTAATACTTGAATCCGCTGCATGGCATCACAGGCTCAGGTTCTACAGGTGGATGTGTCACGATGTGCTTTTGATATTCACAACTGCAGAGGATGCTTATTATTAACCATCAGGGACAGAGTAGTGACGTGCAGCTTTAAAGGAACGCTTTCAAACCTGCACCTTGAACTCTTGTCTCTCATTCCTCGGGATGGAAAATCCAGAAACAAGTTCAGGAAAAGAAGAGAGAAAAGCTTTCGATAAGAACTTAAGACACGGAGAGAACCTGGTGCACAAACGGTTATAACATCAGCATCGTTCAGCTTGAATAAATAACCAGTAAATAAATAAACACTAAACTGTAACTCATTGTCTCAGGAGGTTTTCTAAGGTTCAATGTTAATCTGGTGATTCAGTGCAATGCATAAACAACACAGCAGTGAGAAGTGAAGCACTAAAGATCAGTCCATGAAGAAGAAACAGCTCTTCAGCCTCAGAGAGCAGTTTGTGTTGTTGTCATGAACTATATGAAAGTAATCCGTTAGTTTATCAGCCTGGTTCCACCTGCTGCCCTCTGACTGCACTGTACTACAGCCACCCACACACACACACCTACACACACACACACACACCTACACACACACACACAC
>NW_022285262.1:0-3609 GCF_004355925.1 Anarrhichthys ocellatus | reverse complement strand
GGAGGCGTGGGGAAGTCGGCCCTCACCCTGCAGTTCATGTATGATGAGGTGAGTCAACACACCCGTAGAAACAGCCTAAACCTGCTGTACATGGGTTCAAACAGTAAGAACGGGTCACTTCTAACCAGTTCACTTTTTAATCATTGTAAAGATTCAGTGGTTCTCCAATAGAAAGCTTTTAATGTGAAACAATTTCAAGAAGTGTTTCATGCAAAATGGTTGATAAAACAGTGAAGCTGCTGTCTTGTTGCATGGAAGTAAGAGCTTGATGATGGGAAACAACAGTGGCTCCTCCACCACAGAGGTGCTGCTACACTACCACAAGGTTAACAGGTGTTCTTGTAAAAAGGACACTTTTCTCGAGTCCGCTGCTCGCTTGACCAGAGATGTTGTTTACTGTAACAACAACACTCAATGCAGGGCAGAGACGGTCACAGATCGGCTCCGCTACCAAAGCAGCATATCTGCTCCATTTTTCATGCGTCTGCTGTCCATTAGACGGCTCAGACACGCTTCTATAACCTGCGGGGCTGCCTACACACAACTCCTCATGCTAAACTGATGCTTTATGCATGTTAACACAAGTTGTAGCATGTTTTACACTTCAAAAATCTCCAAAGAAATGTCTCTTTTAATCTCCAGTTTGTGGAGGAGTACGTGCCCACCAGGGCCGACAGCTTCAGGAAGAAGGTGGTTCTGAATGGGGAGGAGGTCCAGATCGACATTCTGGACACAGCCGGCGAGGAGGACTACGCTGCCATCAGGGACAACTATTACCGCAGCGGGGAGGGCTTCCTGCTGGTGTTCTCCATCACAGAGCAGGAGTCCTTCTCTGCCATTGTGGAGTTCAGGTACCGTCTCCCGCCTACGTCTGTCTTTGTGTGGGACAAAAGAAAACTTAATGTTGCACCTGTTGGAGCTCGGGACTGCTATCGGTATCGGCCGTCAATTATATACCAGCCAGTACATGTTGTCCATTGCTGACCCTATGGATATTTTTCCCCCAATACCAATAACATGTCCTAAATTAGTAATGCAACATGTTGCTGAACTACAAGTGAAGTTATATCTGTCTGGGAATTATTATTTGACACATTCAACGCTAAATGCGACGAATGATTTCAAACGGTTTAAGCATCAGAGAAATTAGTTGTTTGGAAGTCCCTTGGTAGATTATATTAGATGTAAACACAATGACCTATTTACACAAGAGGAACTGGTGAAAGTACCAACAATACATAATCTGTGCCGTGCTTGCAGGGAGCAGATCCTGCGGGTGAAGGCGGAAGAGGACAAGATCCCTCTCCTCGTGGTCGGGAACATGTCCGACCTGGAGGAGCGTCGGCAGGTGTCTGTGGATGAGGCTCGAGGGAAGGCCGAGGAGTGGGGCGTCCAGTACGTCGAGACGTCAGCCAAAACCAGGGCCAACGTCGACAAGGTGCGGCAACACGCACGTCACTCTACATTACTGTAAATTGATGTCTTTTCAACTGTTAAGTGTGCATAATTGATTTCATTCTTTCTTTTTTTTTTACTCCCCAGGTATTCTTTGACCTGATGCGTGAAGTACGAGGCAAGAAAATGGCAGAAAACAAAGACAAAAACGGAAAAGGAAAAAACAAAAAGAACAAGAAGAGCTTCAAAGAAAGATGCTGTTTACTTTGAACTCTTCATGGACCTTAACAATCCACAATACAACTGTGAAGTTGGGGAACAAAGCAGAGCGTCCTTGCCATTGTCATTCAAATTCAATTTCAACTTGTTTTTTTGTTTTTTTTTAAGTTAGTTGGGTTTAGTTTGGTGTTTAGAACAATCTCAACCCTATTTTTTTTTTTTAGTTTTTCATTAATGAAATCTGAGTTTCTGTTTCATTGGAAGATAACCACTGTTGTGACTGTGACTCGGCCTGCAGTGCTTGATGGCTCACAGTAAGCCAATGACCAAACTGCCACTGACACTAACTTTGCTGCTCAAGACATTGTCCACTGTTAAACTCAGCGACTATACTGCCCTTGACTTTGGTTCAGTGTGTTTTACACCAGACTTGTTGAGTCTTTGTCAAGTTAACAGTGCTATTCATTTCTTTACCTGCTCTAAATCTTAACCCTCGTCATTGTAATCTGTTCGTATACATCCCTCGATTCTCTGTTCATCGATTTACAAGGAACTCAAATGCTGCTGTCTGTCCTTTTTTTGTAGTCGTTTATGACACTTAATGTCTATTGAAGATGTTGGCCTCATTCATTCATCTGTCCAGACTCTCATCACTACGACTTGAGAGAAGGTTTCTCATTTTGGAGTCTCTGAGGCCACAGAAGAATCGGTGCAGTAAGAGGTCTTGTTGTTAAACGTGTTTATTTTACTCTACTGTTATCAGCCCTTATATGATAACCGCAGATCAACCCAGAAGATGCTTTGCAGTTTTTCAGGAGGACTGCTGCAAGTTAATATCTTTGGTGATTGTGAAACAAATGTATCTCTGAGCTCACAGAGCTTCATGTAGATATTATAACATATACGTATATTATTGTTGGATATTCTGAGGCTGTGAAAAGAAGGTTGTCATGTGGTTACTGGTGTTTTTTCATGTTGGTATGTAATCATGGAATCTGGCCCTTCCCACATTGCAGAGTACTTCCTGTTTCACACGACTGTTGGCATTTTCAGTCTGTACTGTGAGACAGGTGTTGACAATCCAGGAGCCCATCATGATTCTGGTCCACGATGACATTATAATCAATAACTTCTTATTCGTCTTTCTTTTTATACCTTTGGTCTTTTTAATATCATGCACTACATTGCCAATACCTAAGAAGTAGACCGTGCTTCGCGCTGGAGATCTTTTTAAACAATTTGTGCCAACAAAACGTCAAACAATGTTTGTGGATGTACAGTATGTATGCTTATTAACAGAGTGTGTGTGTGTGTGTGTGTGTGTTTGCATTCACCAGAAGATCCTACTACTTTTCTGTGTCTCTAAGTGAAGCTTTGAAGAGGGCGCCAACTTCTTAACTGTTGTTAAATCAAGTGCTACAGTGAACAAGATGTTTCTACCACTGCCTAAACCATTCTTTGTAACCCTCCCTTTTTCTTTCACACCCTACTGCTGTGAGTATGCTTTTATCTCTGCAGCGAGAGTGTTGCCGAATAAATGCTTTTTCTTTTCTTTGTAAGTACTGGACATTATTCTGAATGTATTCACATGTCACACTGAGCAATCCTAACCACAGCAAGAGATGATTGACACAGGTTTTGATCTAATTGAATTTTGAAACCGATTAATTACATTGTCCCCAGTAGACACTGACTTGTTCCGACTTGTCTTCTGTGCACATGTGACTCTCTTGATACAACCGTTTCCTGTCCGTCCAAAGGCTGTGCAGGTTAAGACATGCCAGCTAGGCGTTCACAACGTAGCACTGTGCTAGAAGTTGTGTGTGCGCGCGCGTATGTGTGTGTGAGTGTGTGTGAAAGATACACAGAGAAGAATCCAGTGATGGCTACCGGTAAAAGTACAAACCAGAGCTCTCTGGCACTGCACAAGGTGATAATGGTGGGGAAAGGAGGCGTGGGGAAGTCGGCCCTCACCCTGCAGTTCATGTATGATGA
>NW_022285261.1:0-3609 GCF_004355925.1 Anarrhichthys ocellatus | reverse complement strand
GGAGGCGTGGGGAAGTCGGCCCTCACCCTGCAGTTCATGTATGATGAGGTGAGTCAACACACCCGTAGAAACAGCCTAAACCTGCTGTACATGGGTTCAAACAGTAAGAACGGGTCACTTCTAACCAGTTCACTTTTTAATCATTGTAAAGATTCAGTGGTTCTCCAATAGAAAGCTTTTAATGTGAAACAATTTCAAGAAGTGTTTCATGCAAAATGGTTGATAAAACAGTGAAGCTGCTGTCTTGTTGCATGGAAGTAAGAGCTTGATGATGGGAAACAACAGTGGCTCCTCCACCACAGAGGTGCTGCTACACTACCACAAGGTTAACAGGTGTTCTTGTAAAAAGGACACTTTTCTCGAGTCCGCTGCTCGCTTGACCAGAGATGTTGTTTACTGTAACAACAACACTCAATGCAGGGCAGAGACGGTCACAGATCGGCTCCGCTACCAAAGCAGCATATCTGCTCCATTTTTCATGCGTCTGCTGTCCATTAGACGGCTCAGACACGCTTCTATAACCTGCGGGGCTGCCTACACACAACTCCTCATGCTAAACTGATGCTTTATGCATGTTAACACAAGTTGTAGCATGTTTTACACTTCAAAAATCTCCAAAGAAATGTCTCTTTTAATCTCCAGTTTGTGGAGGAGTACGTGCCCACCAGGGCCGACAGCTTCAGGAAGAAGGTGGTTCTGAATGGGGAGGAGGTCCAGATCGACATTCTGGACACAGCCGGCGAGGAGGACTACGCTGCCATCAGGGACAACTATTACCGCAGCGGGGAGGGCTTCCTGCTGGTGTTCTCCATCACAGAGCAGGAGTCCTTCTCTGCCATTGTGGAGTTCAGGTACCGTCTCCCGCCTACGTCTGTCTTTGTGTGGGACAAAAGAAAACTTAATGTTGCACCTGTTGGAGCTCGGGACTGCTATCGGTATCGGCCGTCAATTATATACCAGCCAGTACATGTTGTCCATTGCTGACCCTATGGATATTTTTCCCCCAATACCAATAACATGTCCTAAATTAGTAATGCAACATGTTGCTGAACTACAAGTGAAGTTATATCTGTCTGGGAATTATTATTTGACACATTCAACGCTAAATGCGACGAATGATTTCAAACGGTTTAAGCATCAGAGAAATTAGTTGTTTGGAAGTCCCTTGGTAGATTATATTAGATGTAAACACAATGACCTATTTACACAAGAGGAACTGGTGAAAGTACCAACAATACATAATCTGTGCCGTGCTTGCAGGGAGCAGATCCTGCGGGTGAAGGCGGAAGAGGACAAGATCCCTCTCCTCGTGGTCGGGAACATGTCCGACCTGGAGGAGCGTCGGCAGGTGTCTGTGGATGAGGCTCGAGGGAAGGCCGAGGAGTGGGGCGTCCAGTACGTCGAGACGTCAGCCAAAACCAGGGCCAACGTCGACAAGGTGCGGCAACACGCACGTCACTCTACATTACTGTAAATTGATGTCTTTTCAACTGTTAAGTGTGCATAATTGATTTCATTCTTTCTTTTTTTTTTACTCCCCAGGTATTCTTTGACCTGATGCGTGAAGTACGAGGCAAGAAAATGGCAGAAAACAAAGACAAAAACGGAAAAGGAAAAAACAAAAAGAACAAGAAGAGCTTCAAAGAAAGATGCTGTTTACTTTGAACTCTTCATGGACCTTAACAATCCACAATACAACTGTGAAGTTGGGGAACAAAGCAGAGCGTCCTTGCCATTGTCATTCAAATTCAATTTCAACTTGTTTTTTTGTTTTTTTTTAAGTTAGTTGGGTTTAGTTTGGTGTTTAGAACAATCTCAACCCTATTTTTTTTTTTTAGTTTTTCATTAATGAAATCTGAGTTTCTGTTTCATTGGAAGATAACCACTGTTGTGACTGTGACTCGGCCTGCAGTGCTTGATGGCTCACAGTAAGCCAATGACCAAACTGCCACTGACACTAACTTTGCTGCTCAAGACATTGTCCACTGTTAAACTCAGCGACTATACTGCCCTTGACTTTGGTTCAGTGTGTTTTACACCAGACTTGTTGAGTCTTTGTCAAGTTAACAGTGCTATTCATTTCTTTACCTGCTCTAAATCTTAACCCTCGTCATTGTAATCTGTTCGTATACATCCCTCGATTCTCTGTTCATCGATTTACAAGGAACTCAAATGCTGCTGTCTGTCCTTTTTTTGTAGTCGTTTATGACACTTAATGTCTATTGAAGATGTTGGCCTCATTCATTCATCTGTCCAGACTCTCATCACTACGACTTGAGAGAAGGTTTCTCATTTTGGAGTCTCTGAGGCCACAGAAGAATCGGTGCAGTAAGAGGTCTTGTTGTTAAACGTGTTTATTTTACTCTACTGTTATCAGCCCTTATATGATAACCGCAGATCAACCCAGAAGATGCTTTGCAGTTTTTCAGGAGGACTGCTGCAAGTTAATATCTTTGGTGATTGTGAAACAAATGTATCTCTGAGCTCACAGAGCTTCATGTAGATATTATAACATATACGTATATTATTGTTGGATATTCTGAGGCTGTGAAAAGAAGGTTGTCATGTGGTTACTGGTGTTTTTTCATGTTGGTATGTAATCATGGAATCTGGCCCTTCCCACATTGCAGAGTACTTCCTGTTTCACACGACTGTTGGCATTTTCAGTCTGTACTGTGAGACAGGTGTTGACAATCCAGGAGCCCATCATGATTCTGGTCCACGATGACATTATAATCAATAACTTCTTATTCGTCTTTCTTTTTATACCTTTGGTCTTTTTAATATCATGCACTACATTGCCAATACCTAAGAAGTAGACCGTGCTTCGCGCTGGAGATCTTTTTAAACAATTTGTGCCAACAAAACGTCAAACAATGTTTGTGGATGTACAGTATGTATGCTTATTAACAGAGTGTGTGTGTGTGTGTGTGTGTGTTTGCATTCACCAGAAGATCCTACTACTTTTCTGTGTCTCTAAGTGAAGCTTTGAAGAGGGCGCCAACTTCTTAACTGTTGTTAAATCAAGTGCTACAGTGAACAAGATGTTTCTACCACTGCCTAAACCATTCTTTGTAACCCTCCCTTTTTCTTTCACACCCTACTGCTGTGAGTATGCTTTTATCTCTGCAGCGAGAGTGTTGCCGAATAAATGCTTTTTCTTTTCTTTGTAAGTACTGGACATTATTCTGAATGTATTCACATGTCACACTGAGCAATCCTAACCACAGCAAGAGATGATTGACACAGGTTTTGATCTAATTGAATTTTGAAACCGATTAATTACATTGTCCCCAGTAGACACTGACTTGTTCCGACTTGTCTTCTGTGCACATGTGACTCTCTTGATACAACCGTTTCCTGTCCGTCCAAAGGCTGTGCAGGTTAAGACATGCCAGCTAGGCGTTCACAACGTAGCACTGTGCTAGAAGTTGTGTGTGCGCGCGCGTATGTGTGTGTGAGTGTGTGTGAAAGATACACAGAGAAGAATCCAGTGATGGCTACCGGTAAAAGTACAAACCAGAGCTCTCTGGCACTGCACAAGGTGATAATGGTGGGGAAAGGAGGCGTGGGGAAGTCGGCCCTCACCCTGCAGTTCATGTATGATGA
>NW_022285260.1:0-2500 GCF_004355925.1 Anarrhichthys ocellatus | reverse complement strand
TTTGGGCTAACTACACAGTGAGGAATGTGGCCGACAGTGAAATACTGTGGAGCAGATCGCTGTGTGTGTGTGTTTGTGTGTAACGAGTAATTACACACCAGTAATTAGCGTGTAATTAATATAAAATAGGACTCCACTGTGGTGGAGCTCAGAGGCAGCCATGTCAAAGCCGTCCCATTGACTGCACAACGCTGCCATGTTGCGTCAGCTCATTCCCACTATAATGTCAATTCTTCACTTCTAATTGGCTTAACTGTATTCAGCTCTGAATTGAGAGAAAATACAATAAGATCTGTGATTTGTATACATCTTTTAAAGGAAAGGCATGTTACTTGGCAACAACGCCACTTCAGGGTCAGGATTGTATCACCAGGTCAGGTTAGACTGAACGTAGTGCGAGCCACAATCTCTCCATTGGGTCTGTAACTTCTTTCCATCTTTATCTATTGCATCAAATATCTCGTATTACAATACAGATTTTAAGACAGCACTTATACTACCATCTGTAACTTTAATAAAAATAACTTCCAGTCATTTGTTTTGCCCTCAAACTGCAGTAAGTGAGATAATCTGTGAAAAGAATCAGGTTGATCTGCCTCTCTTTACTGCTCCTGATGGCATTCTACCGTGCCCAAAGTAAAACAGCCAATCAGAGGCCGAGCAGCGCCTCGATGAACTGCATTGTCTAATGTCTCACCTCAAATCTTTTCAGAAACATATTTTAGTTACTTTTTAGCTGTAAATGATGAAAGTTTGCTCCGGTCGGTGGGCGGTGCTTGGTTTGTGCTCGACTGTTTTCAACATGGCCACCGGGTCACAAACTCTCATTTTACAGCTGAACAGTACACCAGCATATGTTTCAGAAGAACATATTTTGTAATTTGTTATTATTTAACATATAAATGTTACAATTGAATGATGAATTATATATATATATATACATACAGGTATTGATCTGATATGATAAAGACCATCTGGCATGGATATTATTATGTTGTTTAGTTTGATCACTGAGGCCCAAAACTGTCTCTGGCATCTCCAAAGCCTTTTCAGGTGCTCTGTGCTGTGTCCCAGAACCCCTTGGTTCTGGGTCAGAGGTGACTCCGTCCATTGGGTCACGTTTTCTGGCACCTATGAGTCGCATTACGACTGCACATGCTTCTGTCCCGGGTCAAACTGCGGTAAAGTCAGTATCTGGGTTTTTTCAGGTGTGTAAATATAGAGCAGAACTTTACTGCCTGACTTGTGTCCTGATTGGCCGATCCACTGACTGACTGACTTTATGGGCGACACCTGTGTGTGCGCGCTTTAAGTCATTGGTCAGTAAAGATGGCCCTGCTCGGTGGCTCTGTGTGTGTGTGGTTTGGTAGCGGGGGGCAGCTAATCACCGGAGCCAGAACAACTTGGTGTGTGTGTCTCAGGCAGGAGACAGAATGGAATTCCTGCTGTAAGCCAGGCCTCCATGACTCAGTGAGTGAGTCAGGAGAAATGCACGGACAAAGAAATGTGTACTGACACGAGGACCACTCCAATAGCTTTCTGCTCATATTGCAGTCCATGACGAGGACCTGTATGCATCATCTGTCTGAATGTAAAACAGACTTGTAACATAGACTACCCACTGATTAAAACTCTGTGCCATAGAGCTCCATTGTTGTCCAGAAACAATGAAAACACATCAATGAGTTTTGTGAGTGCACTGGGTGGCATGAAACTTCACTAGTTACACCGTCATGCTGCCAGAAATACTCGATGTAGATTAATCCACCGCTGAAAATAGTCCCCCCTCAAAAAATGCACTATTTCCTCCTGATTGAAAAATGTCTGAAAATATATTATGTATTCAATTTAATTTCAATATTGTATGTTTTACAAGTAACGACTAACAGCACCAACCTGACCCAGGCTCAACTGCAATTCACGACAGAAATGTATATAAAAAGTCAATTTCACAGAAAGCCGGCTTTGTTTTGGTTGCTGGTATGTGGAACACCATGTTATGGGTTAACAGGTTATGGGTTAACATGTTATGGGTTAACAGGTTATGGGTTAACAGTCAGATGTACACACTTCTTAAAGCTCTGTTCCTGGCCAGACTAAAATGTGAGCTAATGTTATCCATTACGCTGTTTTAAAAGCTCAGATCTATAAGTACGTACGTACATACATACATACATACATACATACATACATATGTACGTACGTTTATGTGTGTATATATACATACATACATACATGTATGTATGTATGTATGTATGTACGTATGTATGTATGTATGTATGTATGTACGTATGTACATACATACATACATGTGTGTGTGTATGTATGTACGTATGTACGTACATACATACATGTGTGTGTGTATGTATGTATATATGCACACATACATGTACGTACATGCGTACGTACATACATACATACATGTGTGTATGTGTGTATATATACATACATACATACATACATGTGTGTATGTGTGTATATATACATACATACATGTGTG
>NW_022285259.1:0-3665 GCF_004355925.1 Anarrhichthys ocellatus | reverse complement strand
ACACACACACACACAGACACAGACACACACAGACACACACACACACAGACACACACACACACTGACACACACACACACACACACACACACACACAGACATAGACACAGACACACAGACACACACACACACACACTCGGAGTGAAACAAGTGTCCATAGATTACTGTCTTTTATAGGATTACACAAACAAACTTGCATCAGCCTCTTTTCGCTGACTCATCATTAAACACCGTCTTTGTTAGGAATTCATTTTCCAACGGTGGAAAGTAACTAAGTACATTTACTCATGTACTGTATTTAAGATGTACTTGTACTTTAGTATTTCCATTTTCTGCTACTTTAAAGTTCTCCTCCGTTACTTCTCAGAGGGAATCGTTGTACTTTTACATTTATCTGACCGCTGTCGTTCTTAGGTTTAAAGTCTGCATTTAAGAGTCGGCACTTTATGCAAAAGCGTTGTTTGAATGATCGATGTTGAGATGTTTGTATATTTCTATTCTATAACACGTCTTCTGTCACACTAGTGGAGTGAAAACATACACATTTAGGTGTTTATTTCACTACTTTGTCTGTTTGTGTCAGTAGATTTCTCCTAAATTCACCAGCAGGTACCATCACATAACGCCTCATTTGCATATTTAAATATAATATTTCAGAAAACTTGCAATACATAAAATAATTGCCTTAATGTGAGTAATGAACTGGTGAAGTTTCACGGTGATATCTACGCCTGCGGTCGTTGTGAGTATGTGGTGACTGTAGTACTGTGTTGTAACTGTGTATTTATACTACAGTACTTCTGTGTTTCCTGCACAGAGACCACAGCTGCAAAGTACTTCTAGGAGCTGAACACACAAGAAATCTGAAATAAGATGAGGAACTAAAACACCATTTCTTGTAGGAGGTGACAAACCAAAACTGATTTGTGTTCTGTGTAACTACAGCTGTCAAGTAAACATGCAATATTTGAAGAAGTATAAAGCAGCATCAAATGGAAATACTCAAGTAAAGTACTGAACTAAACTATCTGATGAAAGTGGTTTAAAGTACTTCCACCTGGAGCATCAGCTTTAACAGTATAAATACTCTAATATTTCAGTCAGAACGAGTACTCTAACTCTTGATACTTGGAGTACATCTCGCTGCTACTTTTACTTCATTTTAAATGAAGGAACTTGTTTTTTACATTTCAGTACTGGTACTTTTACTTTAGTAAAGAATACAAAGAAATACATATTAATACTGCGTCTGTGATGAAAATCCACCATCTTTTGTTTTGTCAAACTTATTTGACCTTCTATTAAACATCATTATGTATAATATAGTAGTTTCCTTGTGTACTATGGGGACTTCATGTATTTATAAGACTTTCTCTAAAGATTATTTAGTAAAATAAATCATAAAGTGAAGTAAAACTTACTCAGTTTGCGTCTGTTCATGGTTCAGACGTGGACTTCCTGATATGTTCGCTCATATGAAACTGTTTGTGTGATAATGAGCCGCAAGCTCGCAACTCCACTTCCTGTCAAACCGAACGCAGCGGAAGAGTCTCATGTTGTGATGATGCAACCAGGTGACAAGACCCTCTGAGAGTTGTGGAGGTTCCTGACAGGATTCAGATCTCAGTGTAGTCCTGATCCTCTATGAACCAGTCTCAGTTTAGTCCTGATCCTCTATATGAACCAGTCTCAGTGTAGTCCTGATCCTCTATGAACCAGTCTCAGTGTAGTCCTGATCCTCTATCTGAACCAGTCTCAGTGTAGTCCTGATCCTCTATATGAACCAGTCTCAGTGTAGTCCTGATCCTCTATGAACCAGTGTCAGTGTAGTCCTGATCCTCTATCTGAACCAGTCTCAGTTTAGTCCTGATCCTCTATATGAACCAGTCTCAGTTTAGTCCTGATCCTCTATATGAACCAGGCTCAGTCTAGTCCTGATCCTCTATCAGACCTCCATCAGTAAAGAGACCATCAGAGAGAAGATGGTCTGCTTCTATAGAGTTATTCTTAAAGCTCGTCATCGGAGCCACCGGGTCAGATTCTGGTGAAACCAGATGAACTCTTGCAGGTTCACCAGAACCTCCTTCAGCTCAGACTCCAGCAGAGACCGGTCCACCGTGGACTGACCCAGATCCTCCAGCAGAAACCAGTCCACCATGGACTGACCCAGATCCTTCAGCAGAGACCGGTCCACCGTGGACAGACCCAGGTCCCTAACACCGACACCACGCTGCTGGAGACCCAGAACGTATTGCTGAACCCGCTGGAGGGAAGGGAGTCACGGGAGAACCAGAACCAGGACTGAGAGGGGCAGACTGTCAGACCCTGCTGCAGTACCATGAGAGGTTTTCTAAAGGGACTCTGGTGCTCAGAGACACTACAGCTTTAGTCCACAGAATTAAAATTTAGACAAAATGAAAGTTCCTTATTCATTTCCTGTAAAATATTCATGAGCTGTTTTTTAATTTGTCTCGATGACACAAAACTTCTGTAAATGCTGAAATGATTTGTTGTCAGTCATGAGATTCTATCAGCTTGAAGAGCATCTTGTAATCCTGAAACTGATCTGAGAACAGGAAATCCGAGGTTTTGTCCTCACAGCAACGGCACGACTCATCGATGTATCAGTGTGATGATGTGATCACAGTTTACATGACTGAGAATATAACTCCCTGAATATTTCACTTTTACTCCAGTGAAGGTTTAAATGTAGAACTTTTACTTGAATGCTTTATTTTAACAACTTCTTACACATAAGAGTTTAAATACTTCCTTCAGTTAATATTCATTTGTGTGAGGAAACACTACTAATATGAATCTAATATAGCATCACTGATTATGTTTAACCACTGATCGCTGTTTAGCACGTTTTGAAATATCAAACTTTGTTTTTGTTTTTGAGCACAATCTGTTACATAAAGTAGACATTCTATCATAAACTGCCTGATTCATAAGAGATGTTCCACTTTTCCAAATTTCATGAAATCATTTCCCAGAATTATGACCAATGACACATTTTCATCTTTTTTGTCCTTTTTCCAAAGAAAATTGAGAGAAAATTATAAAATGAACATGAAATCAGTGTTTACAGTAAAAATGAGGAATAAAGAAACACTATTAAAGTCATTAAGAGATACAAAAGATTTACTAAATAAAAACTACACATGAGAACATTTCACTTCCTGTTTCAGTTCCTGAAATCATCGGGTGGAGCTCAACGTGCGGTTAAAACACGCAAGAGACGAACATGTTGATCCCACTGACTGAACAGGAGTTATTTATTTCATTTTATTTTATTTTATTACACCTACCTTTTTTACATTAATTATTAAATACTATTATTATTATTATATATTATGTATACACTGAAAATGAGAGAAACAAACAAAATAAATATAACTTATATATATATATAATATATTAGTATTATATTCATTTTAAATATATTTATGTGTATTACACATTTTAATTTCTTTTTTTTTAAATGAGCCTGCCTGTAAAATAACCGGCACTATTTGATGAGCCTGTGTATTTATATCTCTATGTATATTTAAGGAGGAGGCACACGGCCGTCAGCGCCTTGCCACATTTCCCGTTGAGCAAGAATCCCCAAAACCTACTGAGCACATTCTGTGTTGAAGCCTGAACAGAATAAATCTCACCAACC
>NW_022285258.1:0-3611 GCF_004355925.1 Anarrhichthys ocellatus | reverse complement strand
CTGTAGAGAACACTACCGTAAATAATACTACTGTAGAGAACACTACCGTAAACACTACTGTACCTCTGTCCTGCAGCTGCTGAGGGGACGACATGGACGAGTGTCGTCCTGAGAAAGAGACGGAGATACATGAAAGGTTGTCTGGCTCACATACAAACACACACTTTACAAATCCATCCTTCCCCATCTGGGCCTCTAATCTGTGTGTGTGTGTGTGTGTGTGTGTGTGTGTGTGTGCGTGTGTTGCATGCCATCACACACACACCAGGGATTAAACACACACACAGATTTTCTGACCTGTTTTTTCACGTTTTTCTGACATTTAGCTGATTGAGTTTTAAATTCATTTGATAATGAAACACCTGTTGTGTTCGAGGGCGCTGCGGCAGCCTGGCGAGGGCATCAAACCTGCAACCTTTCAGTCACAGGGAGGACAGTCGGCCGAGTTCTCACTGATTTATAAAGAGTTCACGCACGTGTTCATCTCCCTCAAAGACAGCGGCTGTTTGGTTTCTCACAGACAAACTCCACGTTTGCAGTTTCTAAAAAATGTAAATGTTGAACACGTTGAACACACAAGTAGAGGTCCTGCTTTCAAACCCTTACTGAAGTAAACGTATAAATGAAAGTATCGGTTGATCAGTAGAATGTTTTATTGTTGTATCTGATGGTTCTGGATTATTGTTACTGTTGTTAAACTGTAGTTTAATCTACAGCAATGCATCATAAGATATAAGAGTGACTTCTTACTGACCCTGAACGCACCACCACAGACAGCGTGTGCGGGTTCAATGAGGGTCACTGAGCTGAACAGTGTGAGCACGAGCGTGCTACACTTTCTTAATGCTTCACACACACACACACACACACAAACACACAAACACACACACACCCGAAAAGTCAATAGAATAAAGTAGAAGAGGATATAAAGCTTTAATTACAAAAGCACACAGATGTCTCATATGTAATTTCTCTATTTAGTTCCACACTTTATACTTTTGTTTTGTAATCCAGTCCAAACGCTTTAAATGTGTTTCTATTGTGCTTTATTTACTGTTTCTATTCTTTTTATTTTTAAGTATTTAGTACTTTCTAGTGTAATTTGCTCTTTTTTTATTCTTTTAACTCAGCTGCTGTTATTGTGCGATACTCATGTTAAAACCTCTGATACTACAGCATGAATGTATATTTCGACATTATATTAAACACTATATCTCACAGCCTCACAGGTACAGCTCACCTGAGGCTCGGACAGACGGATCTCACCTCAGCTGCTCACAGAAGAAGGAATCTGAGTTTAAAGACTTCTTGTTGCAGGAAAACGATCGTAAAGTAGATTTAAAGTCCGTTAGGCTGAAGGAGACGTTCACGAGTCCCGAGGTCTCCTCCTCTAAACCGGCTGCTCGTGTCGCCTCTGACCGCAGCTCTCTCTGAGGCTTTAAGCCGCTCAGCCGTCAATCACTGCGCTGCTAGGCAACAGTCTGGCCCCGCCCACATATACAGGAAACCACGCCCCCCAGAGTGAGCGAGAGGGTTGACAGTTTTAATGATGTAAACAAACCATTAAATACATTAAACACATTAAACAGTAAGTTATAGATTGTATGATTGTTTCTCACCACACACTGGGATGTTTTACTCACTTTCCACTTACATTCATTCATTAATTCATTCATTCAAACTTTATTAATACCACAGAGTCAAACAACAACAAAACAAAACAAAGAGATATACTAACAGAGATAAAAAATAAAAACATATATATATATTTTTAAAAAATCCATTTAAACGTTCAAATTAGGTAAAATAATTTGATATAAAAATTGGGATAATTAAGATGTGTAAACAAATACAGGTTTGTAAAACAAATAGAATTCTGCAATAAAGTACAGTTGCAGAGATGCTGTATTTAGGTCCGGGATAGAAATATATATAAATACATTAATAGACATGTGATGAATCCCAAAAGAAAATTACTATGCTACAGCATATGTATTACATACATATTGCAGTATATTGAGACAGTAACAATTTACTCTAGAATGTATTTGAATTGTTGAAAACATAAAGACGAGTCCCCATAATGTGAACATAGTTTAGTGCTCTGGGTATGTGGTTTAAGTTTGAATGCAGGATGTGTACTTGTAACAGAGTATTTCTACACTGTGGTACTGCTACGTTTAGTCAAATATCTGAGTGATCCTTCCACCAATGTGTTTTTCACAATATATTTCACTGTGTTACATTAAAAACTGCGATAAATAAATTATATATTAATATTATTTTCCACTTATTTTCCAGTCCTGGTCATCTATATTAATTGTATATATTTTTTTGTTTTTTGTATACTGAATGCTAGTTTTTCTTGTTCTTAAGGTATCTTAATTATTAGCAGCAATATTGATGTTGATGCATTGCATCAAACACCGCAGTGCTCCAGAATACAGCAGCGACGCCCCCTAGTGGAGACCAGGAAGACAGCATGTCATTTAAAATATGAGAAAATGGTGAAAATAGGAAAAACACTGATGAAATACAAAGCATGTTTTAATGCTATAATGAATAATGATAAGTAGTTTAAATGTGTTTCAATGGGGGTCTCTATTTTTGTAATAAATAAAAACACACAACAATATGTGTCATGCGCATTAAAGTCAGAAAGAATGGTTGAAAAAAAAAGTGTTTATTTCAGGAAGTCGTAATTGTTTTGTCCTCCTTTTCTTTCTCAGTTGGTGACGTCACGCAGCCGGAGCGCGTGCGGCTCCGTATCTAGAGCTCGCGACCCGGGAGTGTGGTGGTGGGGGGGCAAACAGGGAAGCTCGGAGAGAAACTCTTCAGCCCCAAAACAATAACACAACGAGAGTTATTGTTTTTAATTTTAACCCGCTTAACGTCTCTGGAGCCGGTAAACGGTGAAGCCGAAGCGTTCAACCGACCCGGGACAGTCGTTTTCCGGGGCTTTAAAGTTTCGCCGTTTGTTGTGGGTGAACTTGCCCCGGAGGCTCGTGCTGGTACATGTTAGCGTCGAATCAAACAGCAGCAGCAGGATAATGTCTCTGTTCTGACCCGGCTCCATTTTCCAAAAGTGGGAATAAAGAAGGAGAGACAGAAAGAAGGAAGGAAGGAAGGAAGGAAGGGAGGGAGGGAGAAATGGCCGAAGCCCGGTCAGAGGAGGAGGAGGAGGACAACATGATGAGGGACAACAGGGAACAAGTGGTTCGACGGAGCGCCGGAGGTAAAAAAAAAAAAACAACAGAAAATGTGTCTTTATGTCGACTGTTCAAAGTGTTTCCACGTGGGATCGATACAATGTATCAATATGTGTGTGTGAGTACGCTGTCACGAGCCAGCACTGCAAACACAAACGCACTGTGTTCGTTCTGACCAGGACGCTCACAAACTCCTTCAACTCTTCTTCTTCGTGCTGCATTGCAGTATTTGTGTGGTGATGTCGGTGAGCTTAAAGGTACTTCTACCTCCTCAGTACTTCTTCAAGTTCTGTGGTATTTGTAGTATCGCTGTTAAATCTCTCATAGTGATGCAGCTGTTTGTACAAATGTGGCCTTTACTGTGCAGACTGGGCTGAAACACCAGTAACATACTGGTTTACT
>NW_022285257.1:0-2347 GCF_004355925.1 Anarrhichthys ocellatus | reverse complement strand
ACACAGACACACGCACACACACACACATACACGCACACACAGACACACACACATACACGCACACACAGACACACACACAGTTGTGTCTAACGATCAATAAGTCAAACAGCTGCAGACTGTTTGTCCAAGACTTTCAAAATAAAACTTTAAAGATCTTCATCTGAACATCAATCTGTTCTCAGATAAATATGAAGAATAACGTGACGTGAGTCATAGATATGTCATCAGAATAAAGACAACAGAAGACAGACGGAGGTGAACGAATCCAACAAACACCAACGATTCTTCTTCATGTGAAACTTCTGATCTTCAGAAACACAAAACATCGAAATAGTTCTGAACAGAGTCGTTTCCTGTGGAGACGGAAGTTTATTTTGAAAAGACTGTTTTCATGAAACGAGAGGAAATCATCCGAAACTCATGAGAGTCAGTTCAACTTCGGCACCATGGACAGAGACACAGAGAGGAGGAGGAGGAGGAGGATCAACAGGTTCAAACTGTGTGACTTTAAACAACAGGAAGTGAAAGCAGAACTTAGTTTAGTCACTAAACTACCGGAGCTTTCAGCTGAAAACACAAACTCAAGTTCTCTCTTCAGAACTGACTGAGACCCCCCCCCCCCGACCTACCCCAGCGTGGTCATGGTGACGATGGTGTACCAGAAGGCTGCTGGGATGCTGGTGAACTTGCTGGCGCTGGATCCTTTCTCCGCGTAGAACATGACGGTGGCGAAGATGATGATGGCCATCGTGAGGCTGAAGAGCAGGAAGCCGAGCTCCGACGCGCAGCTCTTCAGCGTGTAGCCCAGGATGCGAAGTCCCGCGGAGTGTCGCGAGAACTTGAAGATCCGAAAGACCCTGAAGACGCGCAGCGTGACGAAGGCGCCGCTCACGTCCTCGTTGTCCGCCATCACGAGGCCGATGTAGTACGGCATGATGGCCACCACGTCGATGACGCTCATCACGCTCTTCACGAACCGGTACCGGTTCGGTGCCACGAGCAGCCGCAGCAGGTACTCCACCGTGAAGATCATGACGCACGCGGTGTCCAGGCAGAAGAAGGCCAGCGCGTACCGCTCGCCGCACGACACCTCGCGGACGCGGTTGGGCGCCGCGCCGCACGGGACCGTCTCCGCCACGTTGGCGAGCACCGACACCGCGATGAAGAAGCCGGTTACGTAGTAGAAGACCAGCGCCATGGTGGAAGTGTGCGGGTTCTCGAAGGCCCGCCACAGGGTCTCCCGGAAGCCCAGGTCCGCCGCCACCAGGTCGTTGGTCTGGTCCTCCTCGTCATCCTGGATCCGCTCCTGGTTCTCCCGCCGCCGGTCCTTGTACTCCTCGTAGCAGCAGTCCCCGATGATCTCCGGGATGATGCCGAAGAACGCGAGCTCCTCGTCGTACGCGGAGATGCACTCCTGCCGCGGGTAGTGCAGCTTCCCGGTGCGGTAGAAGTTCAGGACGTGGCGGAAGATGTCCGCGTCGCGGTCGAAGAAGTACTCGTTGGTGTCCTCGTGGAAGAAGAAGTCCAGCTCCGTGCTGCCCAGCAGGGTGTCCGGGTACCGCTCCAGAGTGTCCCGCCACGTCTGGAACTTTGTTCCGCTCACGTTGATGACGATGAGCCCCGCGTGGCCGCGGCGCTGCTGCTTCGGCGGAACCGGCATCGGCGTGCTGGCCACCGGCATCCAGCCGATGGCCGCCGCGCGGGCGAACGGCAGCCACGCAGCCACTCCTCCTGCCATGCTGGTCCTGGTCCCGGAGCTGGTCCCGGAGCTCGTTAGAGGAAGATTCACGGAGCCCCGGAGCACCGAGGGTACATCTGGCGACGGACGGAACCGATCAGTTTCTCCGGGACACGAAGAGGATTTTACGCACAAGACGATGCGTAAAACAAACAAATCCGCACGTGATCAGCGAGTCCTCATCAGTCCGGTATTGTTTGTTTCAATACAAACAGGAAGAAGAATCCAAACTAAGTCACATCCAGACAGAGAAACTTCAGTTTTCAACTAAAATCCGGTTCCGGTCCTGAAACTCACGGTCTGTGTTCGTAGTGTCTCCCTCCAGCTGCAACAAGTCCAGCAGGAGCATCAGGAGACCCGGACCCGGAGCGGCCACAGATCCGCTGAAGGCATGATCCCCACCGGAGTCTTCCGGTCCCCGAACTGGTCCCGCAGTGAGCAGCCCGCTGCGACAAGTGTGTGTTCCCCCCGCGGAGAGAGAGAATCCTCCCCGAACCGAGCGGAGAAACAGAAGCGACAGCGGCTCGTCCTCCGGTCACTGCTGGAGAGAGGAACGGAAATATCTCTCTCTCTCTCTCTCTCTCTCTCTCTCTCTCTCTCTCTCTCTCT
>NW_022285256.1:2593-3541 GCF_004355925.1 Anarrhichthys ocellatus | reverse complement strand
TCTCTGTGGAACTAGTAACACACACACACACACACACACACACACACCTGTGGAATGTGTGTAGCTTGTCAGAGTCCACGTGATCGCTGATGTTCACTGTCAGGTCTGACACCTGCTGAGTGCTGAAGTTCTTAACACACACACACACAAGAGATACACACCTGTTACACATCAGCTTTTCAAAATAAAACATCCCACAGACAATAGACTCCCGTTTATATGAGACATCGAGATCTCCCATCTCTTTGAGCATGTTTGTGTCTCTTTGTAGTATTAGTGTCTCTGTGGTACTTTGTATACTCATGTATAAGACGTGTGTTGAGGTTAATGAGGCGTTCTCACCATCAGGTCGAAGATCAGAGTGGAGTCGACAGCGATGGCTTTGAGCAGCTGAGAGTCTCCATCTTCAGATTTATACCTCAGACTGTACAACTCTTTGTTTCTGCTCCAGTCAGCAGGAAGCAGCTCAGACCTCTGGTCACTGCTGAGAGGCTGAGGACACAACATCATGTACTTTATACTGTACTACATCCTGTAGTACTTTACTGTACTACATCTCAGAGGTACATCATGTACTTTATACTGTACTACATCCTGTAGTACTTTACTGTACTACATCCTGTAGTACTTTACTGTACTACATCTCAGAGGTACATATTGTACTTTATACTGTACTACATCCTGTAGTACTTTACTGTACTACATCTCAGAGGTACATATTGTACTTTTTACTGTACTACATCTCAGAGGTACATATTGTACTTTATACTGTACTACATCTCAGAGGTACACATTGTACTACATCTCAGAGGTACATATTGTACTACATCTCAGAGGTACATATTGTACTACATCTCAGAGGTACATATTGTACTTCATCTCAGAGGTACATATTGTACTTCATCTCAGAGGTACATATTGTACTTTTTACTGTACTACATCTCAGAG
>NW_022285256.1:0-2583 GCF_004355925.1 Anarrhichthys ocellatus | reverse complement strand
AGGTACATATTGTACTTTTTACTGTACTACATCTCAGAGGTACATATAGTATATATATATATATAATATATAAACTAACCAACAGGACAAAGGAGTTACAATAAAACATAACATTATTGTAACAGGAATATTAATCCACAAACATCTGATAGAAAAGGAAAAACATGTTACTGATCGATCAATCAATAAGTACATTTAGCTGATATACTTGTAGTGGAGTATTTTCAGTGTTGTATTAATACTTTTACTGTAGTACAGACTCTGAATATCTTTCTTCTTCGTTGGTGTGAAGGGAGGTACAACACTCAGTTAACTAACAGCTAGCAGCTAACTAAAGATGACATGACAGTTTTTAGGAGCTCGTCATAGAATCTCGATTTTAAATGAACTGCTGGTTGATTCTGCATCAAACACGGAAGTTCATTCAAACAAAGATTAAATATTCGTACAGTTCAGTACAGCTAGATGACGTCCTTGATGCTCCTTTAGGAAGCTAACACTAATCTAAAGGGTGATGTCACCGATGACAGAACTCCATTGAAGAACAAGACCGTTTCATGTATTTCTGTAAAGTTACGTTCAATAATCTGAATAAAAACAGAAGACACACATTAACTCGAACAACTTAAGAGCAGCTCTTCAATTCGGCGTATCAATACTTCACAAAGCAGCTTTAGCTATAGCTTAAAATATAGTTCCGCTTCCGGTAATCAGAAGAAAGATCACAGCGTTAAACGGCTGGTTTGTTAAAGGTAGTCTGGTGCGTTAATGAAGTCACCGTTACGTTGTTTTAGATGACGTTAGCTCATTGTACCTCGTCTCCGGACCCGATGCACCGGTACCCGCTCTTTATCATCTCCCAGTGAACGAAGCACACCACGGCGTCCTGAGGACAGCTCACTTTACCGCCCACGTACGTGTACAACACCTCCAGGCCCGCCATGTTTGTGTGGTCTGATGATCACAACATCGACTCAGAGAAGAAATGAAAACGAAAGTCTTCTTCTTCTTCTGTTTTGAGGTTGTTTTGGTGGTTGGCAAACAATGAACTGATGCATTACCGCCACCAACTGGTCTGGAGTGTGGATCACGATGTCTAGTTAGTACTTAAAATAAAATAAAATAGAAGTAGTGGTGCCAATTGTGTTGAATTCTACTTTTTATTTAAATTCCGTTTATTTAATCATCTAATCTTTGAATAAATATACTTTCTAAAAAGGTTAAAACATCTGTTCTTTCTATGGTATGTTTCTGTAAACCTTTATTTAAACACTATTCTTCATAATGTTTTCACATTAATTCAAACCCAAAAGATGGAGTCAGTTATTTAAAATAAACTGAATCACTTTTTAACCTGAATTAATTTGTTTTAACTAAATGGAAACTACTCGTGTAATGAGTCGTTTGTGTTTTGATCCAGTGTATAAAGAGTTCCGGGTGAAAACATGTGGAGGAGTAATGGTTCCGCTCTGTAAAAGGTTTTCAGTTGCTGTGTCTCAATTCAGGGGCTGCATCCTTCGGAGGACCCAGCCTTCGCGGTCTACGTGGGCCGCGTCCTTTGAGGACCGCGTAGGCTAGACCCTGCGTCTCCGAAATGAAGCAATCCTAAAGCAGAGGAAATCAATCAAGACAGTTAACATTAACAGCAGCAAAACAAATGTCAGCAAACATGTTCATTAACTCTCAGTAACACATGTGCATATACTTTATATTTTTTAAATAAGTTGATGAAAAGAGAAACATTTATCAATAATGTTCACACAGGGATGCAAACTTAGAAGATTGACACATTTTACACAGCAGAATATATACATATTCACATAGAAATCATTTACATGGATGTCTTATGTCAATTTAAATAAATAAAATAAAAAGGTGACATCACAACTGTCCTCTCTGTGACAGCAACATGAACACATGAGAAGGATCTACTGGTTGTGTTGTTGGTGAAGGCTTTGTACAGGATGAGAGCTCATGTAACTGTAACCTTCAGTACAGGATGGTCACATGGAGATATTACAAATGGACTAATGTCTTAATTCAAAGCTACGGCTGCTGAATGTTTGTCCATCGCTCTCCCCTCAGCTCCTGCTCTCTGTAACAAAACAAGAACACAATCAGCAAAATACTCAAATTCAGTGTATTCGTGTAGTTAATCTCAACGTTTGAAACGTTACCGGACTTAAAGTGATATTTCAGGTTCAGAACCTGTCTACCTGAGCTCACGTTGTTCCGTTTATGTACATGATATGAAGTATAAATCATCTGTAAAATCATCACAAACTCAGTGAGATATTATTCAACTTCTGAGGTTTGAAAGTGAAGTTATTAAAAGTTACTTTACAGGTTAGGTAAAGTTAGAAAGATATTGACAGATTCGGACTTCCCGGTTCAATAAATCGTTAACGAAACGTTGCTAAAATACAAACGATACCTCCCTGTAACCGCAGTGAGGTAGACAACAAGCTACAACCTTAATTGAATTAAAACGGGCCGTCTTACGGACTCCTCCGAGCTGGACAATCTGCATTGGTCTCAATGAGCGGCCGGCTGCGAGACGAGTGCGCAGGGACCGTCTACAAA
>NW_022285255.1:0-3613 GCF_004355925.1 Anarrhichthys ocellatus | reverse complement strand
ATAAGTAGTAGTAAAAATGGTAGTAGAAGATGTATCATAACTTCCAAAAATGGAGGCTGATTACAGATCTTTTATGACGTAACTGCTGCAGATAAAAATAGCAGCTTTGCGTTACACCCCTTTTAGGAATGATGACAACGTACGTGTGGACAAACTAATCATTGTAATGTATTAAACACAGCACGCAAAGACATTAACAACCCAACTGGTTGTACCGGTACTTTAAACGTGAGGGATGAGACAGAAATTCTGTCTGTCTTACAGTAGGAGACAATTTGGATTTCACTGTTCAATTTGTATTTTGTTATGTTCCTGCGTTTGAGTCAGGTTTCTATGGAAGCCCATTTCCGCCAACAAAAAAACCCAAAAATTACAGTCGGAAATGGGCTTCCATAGGTTTCCCCTGAGGGTTTATCTGTCATCTGAGGAAAACAAAGAAAATCTGCACACAGGGAGCAGACACTGTTTTCTCTCTGAGCTCCAGTTTATGATTTATTCTAACAGGGATGTGCATCTATACATTTTAAACTCTTTAAAACGAGTCAATCTGTAGAATGAGTTTAAATGTATTTAATGTCTCCCAACGACTATTTGGTTTGCAGCTCAACATCCCAACACAGACACACAAAATACATCATTTAAATACCTGAGAGTGAATCACGCCCTGGTGATCGTCATACAGACACAGCTGAACATCTTAAAAGAACATTAGAAAATCTGACATTTGCAAACCTATTTGTGCTACGAGTGTAAACGTATTATAGAAAAGACATACTGTAGAAGTTTCTTCACGTTTTAAGACCTTAAAAATGAAACCTTTTCTGTCTAAATGTCGAGCGTTATCTGTGTTGAACTTCTTTACATGCTCAGCTCTGCAGCTGGCACTGAAATGAATTTGTTCCCTATCACCTCCTGGCAGACGTTTGATAAGATATCTTCCAGTGAGGAGCTGCAGTGTAGAACAAAGTCGATCAAATGATCTTAATTACAGCAGAAAGCTGAAAGTCACTAAGCTTTAAACAAAACATTTAAACTAATGAGGAATATCTACGTTATTGATTAGTGAAACCTGGAGCGATCAGCTCGTCACTGAATTATAAACTGATGGTAGACGTCATGTGATAGTTTATTCATTTCATTCTAACTTCAACCTCTAAAACCAACAAATAAAAAGTAATGAATTAGTGATAAATGCAACACATTAAGTATATTCAGTGGTGGAAAGTAACAAAGTATTTACTCAAGTACAATTCTTTAATTTAGTGTTTTGATTTCATGCTACATTATACTTCATCTCAACTGCATTCAAAGGGAATTAATATACTTTTTACTCCACTACATTTATTTGGCAGCTGTAGTTACTAGTTACTTTGCAAAAAAAGATTGAGAAAAAAACATAATCAGCATATAAAATAAAAATGTATTGTTCTACAGCAGGGGTCTTCAACGTTTTTCAGGCCAAGGACCCCCAAACTGATAGAAAGATGGAGCAGGGACCCCCGACTATATTGTATAAAATTGTGTTTTATATTAAATTGGGCCTCGTACCGTGTATAAACATACCTCTTTATTGTGCATTCAGTACTAAGCTATTCAAATAATACACAGGTTCAGCTGATACCAATGCCAATATCAACATTGTCTGTCAATTGCATGATAATCATGCACACAAGCTATTCAAATTGATGTTTTTATTTTAAACATAAACGTGGAAATGAAAAATGAGTGATGGCCTATTAGTGCCACTGCCATGCATAAAGATACCTGTTATCCTGCATACAATACTGAACTATTAAAATAATGGAAAGATTCATATTTGGGAAAAAAAAAATGTTTTAATTGTCTAATCAAGAAAAACTTTCGCGGAACCCCTGCAGTACCTTCGTGGACCCCCTAGGAGTCGCGGACCCCCTGTTGAAGACCTCTGATCTACAGTAAATAAAACCTACAGTATCTCTACTGCAGCCACAACAACCTACAACATTAAAATGTTAACATGTTACTGCATCAATAGTAATATTCTGGCAGCATAGTGAGTAATTTTACTTTTATAAGATTTTGTATGCAGGCCTTTTACTTGTAACAGTATTTTTAAATTGGGGTTTTGCTACTTTTACTTAAAGGTACTTTATATAAGATTGGGAGCATTTTGATTGCCTCTCAACGGCTCTCAACATGGCGACGGCTGAGCCGGCGGCTCGCAGCTAACGGTGCTGTCAGCGCAAACAGTGCAAACTAAGGAAAACAACTGGTGACAGAGCTAACAGTGTTTACCTGAGGGGGAATCGGAGGGTGTGTGCTACACTTCCGTGATGACACCTGTTGGTCGGGATGGCGTTATCAGCTGTAAACGCTGTATGAGCGCAGTGCAGAGCAGCAGCCGTGAGCTAGCCGGGCGGCCCGGCTACATCCACAAAGCACAGAGAAGCTCTGATAACAACACAGAGAGAGAAAGAGTGACGTCATTCTCTGCTCAGGTAGGTAAACAATAGTGTTTGCTGCTATATTAGTGCTCTGACTGTGGTATATTGCACCTTTAAGTAGAATATCTAAATACTTCTTCCACCACTGAGTATAACGCACTTTTATGTCTTTGACTAATGTAACAGGTTGAGGGGCTCAACACAAGAAGTGACGGTACTTTTGGAAAAACACAAGCTGTTGGACTCCTCCAAAAACCTGGAGGAGAACATGTGTGCTTTGCCTTGATGCCTGTCAGTGCTAATGCTAACTATGCATTTGTGGTTTTGTTTTTGCAAAACTAAACCACAAATGTAAAACATCATAACTGCAGGATGAGGATCCCCCCCCCCCCCCAAAAAAAACATCTGATTGAAAAGTTTCTTTGTTCATTCCAACTGGGTAGAAAGACAATGACAAGTGTTATTATCTCTCTTACATTCTGTCTTTACGTTGTTGTTGTTGTGAGCAAGGACTAAACATACTCTTCCTGTTGAAAACACTCATCTACCTGGAATGAAGCACAGCCTCATCACCCTCATTTTCTTCTGTCAGGCGTTGCCCCGATTAGATCAGGGTTGTGCAGCAGTGTGGGAGTGTCTCTTAAATGGCCCATTTGAGTGACACTCATTTGATTTGGATGACCCACTGTTCATGTTTGATCTCTCCAAATAATTAGTTCAGACCCTACTCAGTTTGGTTCATGAACTGGTCGTGTGCATAGAGGCGTGCACAATATTAGTATATTAGATATGACTCCTATCCTATATCACTCGTTCATGAGAGAGGTGACACTTCATATTACAACTAAAGAAACTAAAGTAGTAAAGTCATTAGACACCGTCTGTCAGGGGGCCCAGACCCCTTTCTTTCAGTTTGTTAAAAACTGAAAGAAAGGTACTTTGTACCTACACAAACACTCAACTATGCATTGTAAGTAGAGAGAACATAAAAAACACATTGTCATGCACATGTTAATGTCACAATGTTATTATACAGAGGACAACGAGGACAAAACACACCCAGTGTACTGTATGTCAAACCGCTCCTCTCCCTGGAATGAAGCAAAGTAGCCCCTCCTTCCTTTGTGCTCGAACACCGAGCTCTAGTTTGTCTAAATATTTCCTTGTTCCCTTTACTGAGCTGCAGTTTT
>NW_022285254.1:0-3615 GCF_004355925.1 Anarrhichthys ocellatus | reverse complement strand
AAGCTGTAGACCTGCAAAATGAAGTAATCAAGTCTGTGCCCCAAGATACAACCATGATATCAAGGTACGCAAATGTGTTTAAACTAGTCTAACACAGTCCCTCACTCTATATAGCTGTTACTCTTTGTGTAATAACATTTTTTAGACCACTGTTACACCACAATAAGCGGGGCCTATCACGCCGTCCCTCGTGCTGCACTGGGACACTCTGACCACGGCATGGTCCATCTGTTGGAATGTTCATCCTTGGAATATATCAAAAGAGAAGAAAAAGGATTCTCAATAAAGAAAATAGTTATGATCAATAGGAAATAGAAGTCTGAATCTGATGTGTGATTAGAGTGCTGCACACTGTCGCACTCTCTTTTACAACCTGGATAGAAGACCAATCATATTTAAGGTCAAAAGGAAGTTTGTTAAATGATTTGTGATGGTAAACGCAAACAGTAAAAACGTTTTCATTTACTTGATAGTACTTCTTTTCTAACTTTTACATAATCCGATATGCAAGAGTTGTTTAGATACATTTTTGAATTTTAAACACCTCTATCAATGACAGACATCCTAAACATCACATTGAACTTGCTTTAGTTGTATAATAAATGCACGATATATAGATGTCAGGGTGCATTGGTGCAAATATAAACAAAATCCAAGCAATACGTGAAGAATTACATGAGATTAAGTAGCACATTTTAATGGTATGATACTCATGCTCACTAAAAGTACATTATCCTTCGGGATACTCGTTTCATCCAAGTGTTCGGCTGAATCGTAAGATAAATGTATCCAAAAACTCTCCCATGTCACGAGTGCACATCAGTTGCATATTAGCTCAGGCATTTGTTCATTGTTTCAATGTCTTGATTTATCGTAATCTCTGCTCATCTCGTGCTGCATTCACTTGATGGAGAACAGTTGTAGATATGAACGTTTCACATTGTAAATACTGCACCTGAACAGGATGTTTGTCCATGAACTCAGTTATACAGATTTCAATCATTTTTTATTAGAAATAGCATTTTGTGATCACAACTCTGAAAATGTCTTGGCATTGTAGGATGTGTGACTGAAATAGGCGTGGTTGGTTTGCTGTAAACCGTAGGATAACATCTCCCTTTTGCAACATGAAACAGGATGATCAGGAATGACCAAAATCTGCAGAACTTATCCTTCAGTGCATCTTGGCAGCTTTGCTGGAACTTGAGCAATCCTCAGTTTTTATATAAGCAACAGTTTTGTCACTTTGGACGAGAATACTTCTCTGGTGCACGGTATGTGCCAAAGAGGACGTCCCAGTGGATGAAGTAGGGGGCGTAGTTGACACTGTGGAGAGTATGGTGGACTTGGTGGTAGGGGGCTCCTCCCAGACAGGGCAGCAGTCTGTGCAGAGCCCAGGGCAGTTCGTAGCCACAGTGGTCCTCCACCGCCAGCCAGCTGTTGACGAGGTGGAAGACGGCTTCGCTCAGAGGGTGGCAGCCCACCGCCCAGGCGCTGCTCAGAGCCAGCAGCAGCAGAGACAGCAGCTCCAGAGAGCCGCTGTCCTGAGCGGCCAGAGCGAAGGGTGTGTGGTGCTGGTGGTGCAGCTGGTGGGCGTTACGGTAGAGCCAGGTAACCCTGATGAGAAACACACAAAAAGCTGAATTATAAAAGTTATGGATAAGACAATATTCCCAGAATGGCATAATGTCAGTGTGTCTGTGGAAGTCTACTACTTCTACTGGTACCTCTACTACAACAGTACAACAACTACACTATACAATACTATTATGTCGTGTCTTATTAAAGGGCAACTGTCAGGGCACCTATGGTCACCTAGGAATTTAAGGATAAAGGGAATATTAACACTTTTGGACTGAAGATGCCAACAGCTCATTTTTGCTCAAGTATACAGGCGCTTTAATGTTGGGCGAACAGTGAATCCTGAATGTTACAACGCGACCCAGAGGCAACTGAAGAGTGAGGAGTCAATTTGATCTGTTCCTGCACTGTCACTGGTTTTGGTGTACTGACTTAAAGACCAATGCAGCTCTTCCCTCGATAAAAAAAAACATGATCACTGGAGTCACGGACTCCTGTAGGTGGCGTTGTTGTCTGCTATTATTTTACATTTCATATTCATTTGTTTTAAGATAGTTATTGAATCTTATTTCACCCTATTGGGCTTGACAATAGTACACAACTAACGTGACATGGGGTGCTCACCTGTGCATGGAGACGTGCCATATAAAGAAGAGCGTGTCAAAAAGCAGCAAACACGAGAAGATTTCCACAAAGAGCTGCCAGCAGGATGGAGCCAGCTGCGGTAACGCGGGGCTCCTCAGCGTGTGAAACAGCGCGGTGGCCGGGAGGACGGCAGTCAGGTATCTGTACAGCAGCCTCCAAAAACAGTCAAACCAGCGGCGGAGAGACGGCGGCGGACCCGATTCTGCAGCGATCCTCCACGAGCGGACCCGCCGACAGACGCTCCCCAGCGCGTCCAGCGCGAGGAAAGGTGCGCAGAGCAGGACGTGGGTCAAGAAGGCGTAGGACGCAGGCAGGTAAGGGGACAGCAGGATGTCCTCCTGCCCTGATCTCACTGACTCCCATAGCCCCTGGAGGATAGGCGCATGCGCCTCTCCATGCTCTGTGGCGGTCACATTCATCACGGCTCTCAAATCACGATCTGCCTCTTATTTCAGGTAGGTAGTAGGTTATTCTTACGAAATGAAGAACTTATTTCCCCCTTTTAAAGCTATCCTCATAGGAATTGTATCCACTTTAAATTTCTCCGTAGGGATCAGTCCTGGATAAACTCTTCCATATATTCTTAAACACAGGTAAATTAGATGCTTTTCCTCGGCTGCTGCCTCGCTTCTTACTGGAGAAGCTTCTTCCTAATGCTGCTGGAGAAGTTTTCTCTCCACACAATAGAGGAGGAGGAGGAGTCCCAGATCTACCATTTCTTCTATGTTGAGTTAAGTGTAACTCAATAAAAGAAGTAGGCTGATCCTCATCGCAGCCTTAACTTTACGCACTAGAACCACCTACTAAAAGGTTTCTGGGAGAGGACTGTCACATTAAAAAATCTTTTTTTTTTCATTGGAGACTCAGAAACTATCATTACACTACTGACTGAAGACAGATTTAGATAGTGTCTCTCAATTTCGGGGATTTTCCAGGAAAAAGTCTTCATCAGCTAGAACAGGATTAGTTATCAGACTGGCAAAATATGAACGAAATTATGATTGAAATCAGAGGAAAAAAGCCTGAACATTTCAACATTTCAACATCTCATTGCTTTCAGTCTGTTCACCAGTGAATCATCATTGCTTTCTCTGAGTAACCGTTGCAATGCAAAGTGCATTTAAAGTCACTCATCCATGTTTCGAGGAAAGCTGTAGACCTGCAAAATGAAGTAATCAAGTCTGTGCCCCAAGATACAACCATGATATCAAGGTACGCAAATGTGTTTAAACTAGTCTAACACAGTCCCTCACTCTATATAGCTGTTACTCTTTGTGTAATAACATTTTTTAGACCACTGTTACACCACAATAAGCGGGGCCTATCACGCCGTCCCTCGTGCTGCACTGGGACACTCTGACCACGGCATGGTCCATCTGTTGGAATGTT
>NW_022285253.1:0-3618 GCF_004355925.1 Anarrhichthys ocellatus | reverse complement strand
TGTTCTTGGAGTATGATTTAAGGTTTGTAATGTGTTCCCAGATCAAAGACTCCCTAACAAAAGGCCTGAATGAATCATTAATTAATCATTTAAAAAGTTCACACTTCAAGGCTCACAGCCTGCTCTGAATAAGAGATGAATCGAAGTGCTCTCAGAGGGAAAGTACATAAATGCTGAGCAGTGTAAGAGATGGTTGATTAAGCAAAAGACTTTCTGATCTCACGGTGACTTATTACAAACAAACCAAGAACCATAAACTAACTTAATACAGCTGCAAATTATCAACCCGGACCGTCTTTGGTGAAAGTGATTTTACATGTTTCTCATCTTGGTGGGAGCTATCGAGTCATTTTAAACTACATTCTTTTATAAGCAAGATTATAAAAACGAGACTATTCACATGTCCTGTTAAGCTAGTTAGCCAGCTAGCATGTTTATTACAGACTAAAGCTAGCAACCTAGCGTGCTATGAATCAACGAAGCGGGCTAACGGCAGCTAGCTCCAACAATCAAACTTGCACGCTAAGATGCTATTGTACCCGCTGGTGTTTCATTATGTTCTACACCCCACCAACTGGGTTAATAAAATGCATCACGAACCAACCAACCGGATCAGACCCTGGGGACATACGATATGATTCGGTTATTTAAAATTGTTTTTTTTTTGGACAATGTTTAAGCTAATTCGATTTTGTCCCCCGACAACAGACCACACTACAAGCATCAGTACCGGGAGCAACGAGCCTGTTATGAACGAGCAAGCGCTCTGATTGGTCACTGCACTGGTATAAATGAATATTGAACTTGGTTTAAATTGAGCTTTAGTTTCATGGAAATACCTTTACTTAGTAGCAAATTACATTTGTTCTTTCCAGGTGAGCTCTTGGGAATTATTCACAAATGACGGACAAGTCAGCCAAAGATTTTCACTTCTCAACGGCCATCGAGTATCCTGCCTTCAGTGCAATAGCCCCAGAGAATGTAGATCAAATTTTAAGCAAACCAACCAGTCCATCTGTATTTTTAGCAGAAAAAAGTGACAAAGGATATTGTTGGACGGTGGAAGGAACCCAGCCGACATCCTGTGTGGAGGACAAAGCCAGAGAACTCAGGGGAAGCCTTGTCAATCACTGCTGGCAGAGGTCATGTAGGTAGTTAAGAAATACAGCCAGAGGTTGATAATATTCTCCCGGAGAAGCTGAAGGCTGGATATCGTCTGACTCTACGATAGCTGCTTTAAGGTCGGGGGTTTGTGCCCGTGGACTAGTGCTCATTATCTGAGCATCACACTGCAGCCTCCCCGGGAAGTTTGTATTTCAGGTTGCCAGACTAGAGACTCTTGCTTCAAGACATTTTCTTGGTAGGGTGTCTGGACTAAGACTTGGAGATGAGGGGCCAGCTGAGGTGGTTACTTTACCGCCGTTATCGGCCAACATTCAGTCAACAAATATGCCATCGGGATATAAGCATTAATTCATTAATCACCGCCACTACATCCATGTTCTTCTCGTCTATGACTAAAGACTGGATATTATACCAAGAGTATGAATCAATAACTATTTATTTTCTGGCTGATATTGAAAGGACGGCGTTGTGGATCTCATGATATCAGAGTCCCCTGTGAGTAAACTGAAGCTAATCCATGATGTGAACCCATGTTAATCTGGGTAACCGGGGAAATCCACCGACTTTGAAAGCTGTAAACGCTTTAATCAAAACCATATTAGCTCCACTGTGTAGAGCAGCGCAGATTAACAGGCCTGAGGGTTGAAATACATCACAGGGAAGGAAGCCGTGGTACTGGTGTGTGTGTGTCTGTGTGTGCACGGAGGAGTGTGTGTCATCCGGTTCCTCCCATAGCGAACTAGGGACGACCCCCCACTGGGCCTGGATGTGAATACCACACATTTTCTCCATCCCACACCCTTCATTCCTTCCCATAATGCACTTCCTGACATCCCCCCACCCCACACCCCACACAGACGGTATTTTCCAGTAATAGCTCTGGCAGTGCCAGTGTGTCTGCTGGTCTCCAGTGACGCTCCGGTCCTCAGCAGTCAGTCTGATGCGACGTCTTACTGTGAGATGGACTCTCAGATCCTTTGAGGTCGGACTCAATAACATCCATCTGTGTTGTGTTACCAAAAACAACTCAACTAGCGATGATTTATTAAACGTACCAAGACCAGAATCAACATCTACTCAATCTGGAGGGGTCTTCTTTGAGGAGGAACCCTCACAATGCGTACTGACAGTCTAAATACCTAACTGGGTTTCTGGGCTGAAGGGCTCTTTAAGTGGAACACAAAGTCCTGCCTGCTGACTGAGAATAATTCTAAATCAAACATCCGTCCGTTCTACCGTCTCAGATTCATTTCCAAAATCAGATCAGATTTTTAAACGCTGCGTTAAAAAGGTAAAGCGTTACCTGGTGCTTGTGGGAAGAAGGCTCCGATCAGCTTGGACCTCTTCTTCTCATAGCCCTTCTGTGTGATATCACCTGCCAGAGACAAACACAGAGACACACATTTACTTTGCATAGTCTTTGATGAGTGAAAAAGCTGCTGCCCCAGGGCTCTTCTAACCCCTCAGGACTTTGTTTCAAAGATACTAACGCTCGGAAAAAACGAATATCTAAGGCTACGAATTACATAAAGATATGAAGAAGAAGCAAATGACAGAGAAATAAATATTCCATAAAAAGCTGCAACAAGAAGCTGATCACGTTATGCTTCGTCATTCTCTCCACTCAACTGGGACCAGATGGTGCAGTTTGGACATGTGTGTGTGTGTGTGTGTGTGTGTGTGTGCATACATTTGAACCTCAAAGTTCTGCAGATGCACTTAATTCACCTTTCACCACGCTGCAACTAACCGCCTCAAAACCTGCTGATCGACCTGTGAGGCAATAAATCAAGCGCACCTAAAGGCACCATCAGCAGATTTCCACGCAGCACATCTGATTCCAATAGCTCCCTCACAGAGGAGTGTTGGCGCTGTTGTGTTTTCTGGGGAACGCCGGGCGGGCGGAGTCACATTCACAAAGAAGGTTTTAGAAGAAAAGAAAGTCAGCAGAGTGCTTGATTTAAATCGACGGTGTCAGGATTGTGTTTAACTCCACCCGACTTGTAGAATGAGTGAATAAAAAAAAAAAACACTTTCTTGGTGGAATAAGGCTACCGCTTAAGAGGAGAGCAGAAAGCAAAAGACAGGAGCATCATGGGAATTGGAGTTTAAGAGCTGAGAGAAATTCTTTAGGGAAATCGAAAGACACATTTAAAAAAAAAAAAGATAATGGTGTGAAAGCAGACAAGAGAGAGAGAGAGAGACACACAGAGGGAGCGAGAGAAAGAGAGAGGGACAGAGAGAGAGAGACAGCGAGAGAGAGAGAGACAGTGAGAGTGAGAGTGAGAGAGAGAGAGAGAGAAAGAGAGACAGAGTGAGAGTGAGAGAAAGAGAGAAAGAGAGACAGAGTGAGAGTAAGAGTGAGAGAGACAGAGTGAGGGAGAGAGACAGAAAGAGAGAGAGAGAGAGAGAGAGAGAAAGAGAGAGAGAGACAGAGTGAGAGTGAGAGAGACAGAGTGAGAGAGACAGAGGGAGAGAGAGAAAGAGACAGAG
>NW_022285252.1:0-2500 GCF_004355925.1 Anarrhichthys ocellatus | reverse complement strand
AACAGCTTGGAAGCAATGACACAAAGGAGACCCATTAGTCTGTCACTCTAAAGTGAGGCATTGTGTGTTCCAGGTTCTGAGGCCGTACACCTTCAACTCCAACCTGAAGGTGTGGGACTTCTACATGGAGGAGACTCTGTCAGAGGGGCCGTCCTACGACTGGGAGCTGAGGGGCCGGCAGGAGCGCGCGGCGGAGGAGGCGCCCGAGAAAGCCGACAGCAGCGGCCCCAAGTCGCAGCGCCACATCGTGTGGCCGTGCTACGACAGCCTGAGCAAGGCGGTGCCCGACGCCATCACCAAGCTGCTCCAGGACCTGCAGAGTCTGGAGGCGGAGCTTGGCCAGACGTCCGAGAAGTGGAAGGACACGTGGGATAAAATGAAGGCCGCACAGAGAACTGAGGCCAAACTGGAAAGCAAGGTGAGACCAACGGTTTCATTTTCACGGGAAATACAGTCGACATTCTGCAGTGTTGTATTCACGAGAGCAACTCTACAAACAATGCTGAGGTCTTTGACCTCCACAAATACATTCTCAGCCTGTCGGAAACACTGCACTCTATTGTAGGACTTTCACAGACAAATTCTCATTCATTATTGTGTAAATATTGCTCACATATACGTCCACATGCTGTATGTTTCTTAAGCATTTTAGTATTTACACTATTTGAGTTATTGACAATAAGAAAAATGTAATTTCCCGCAAATTGTCTCTAAAGCACTTCAAATGCTGCACAGATGACTTCAAAAACATGGATCCAACTTTTACAATAAATTTGATCTCACGAAAAAACTATTTATTTCTAGACCAAATTAAAAACACATTAATCAAATCATGTCACGAATCTTGTGGTGAAAAAGCAGAAGGCAGAAATTAGAGGATCCTACTTTGGTGTTTGTATGTGTTAGACCTGTTTTGTCCTTTTCCGGAGTTGCCCAGGGTGAGAGGCGCCGGGCGGGAGTGGGGATACTCACGAGCCCCCGGCTGAGCGCCGCTGTGTTGGAGTTCCCCGGAGAACGAGAGGGTCGCCTCCAAGCGCCTACAGGTTGCGGGGAGCAAGGCTCTGACTGTGGTTTGTGCTTATGCACCAAACAGCAGTTCGGAGTATCCGGCCTTCTTGGAGTCGGTGGGAGGGGTCCTGGAAAGGGCGCCGCCTGCTGACTCCATAGTTCTCCTGGGGGACTTCAACGCTCACGTGGGCAATGACGGAGAAACCTGATTGGGAGGAACGGCTTGCCCGATCTGAACCCGAATGGTGTTTCGTTATTGGACTTCTGTGCTTGCCACGGTTTAGCCATAACGAACACTATGTTCGAACATAAGGTGGCTCATAAGTGTACCTGGTACCAGAACACCTTAGGCCGGAGATCAATGATCGACTTTGTAATCGTATCATTTGATTTGCGGCCGTATCCGTGGCCATATCCCTGGCTCCTTGGTGGCAAGGCGCCGGGGGTGGATGAGATCCGCCCTGAGATGCTGAAGGCGCTGGACATAGTTGGGCTGTCCTGGCTGACACGCCTCTTCAGTGTCGCATGGGGGTCTGGATCAGTGCCCATGGAATGGCAGACCGGGGTGGTGGTTCCCATCTTCAAAAAGGGGGACCGGAGAGTGTGCTCAAATTACCGGGGTATCACACTACTCAGCCTCCCGGGGAAGGCTTATGCCAGGGTGCTGGAAAGGAGGCTCCGACCGTTTGTCGAACCTCAGATTCAAGAGGAGCAATGCGGATTCCGTCCCGGCCGTGGAACAGTGGACCAGCTCTTTACCCTCGCAAGACTACTGGAGGGGTTCTGGGAGTTTGCCCAACCAGTCTACATATGCTTTGTGGACTTGGAGAAGGCTTTCGACCGGGTCCCTCGGGGGTTCTTGTGGGGGGTGCTGCGGGAGTATGGGGTGCCGGACCCGTTACAACGGACGATCCGGTCTCTGTACGACTGCAGTAGGAGCTGTGTCCGCATTCTCGGCAATAAGTCAGACACGTTCCCGGTGGGTGTTGGCCTCCGCCAGGGCTGCCCTTTGTCTCCGGTCCTGTTCGTGAATTTCACGGACAGGATATCTAGGCGCAGCCTGGGGGCGGAGAACATCAGTTTCGGGGGTCTCGGGATCGCCTCTCTGCTGTTTGCAGATGATGTGGTCCTGTTAGCCTCCTCGGATCGTGGCCTCCAGCATTCACTGGGGCGGTTTGCAGCCGAGTGTGAAGCGGCGGGGATGAGCGTTAGCACCTCCAAATCTGAGGCCATGGTTCTCTGCGGAAACCGGTGGATTGCTCCCTCCAGGTGGGGACGGAGTGCCTACCTCAAGCGAAGGAGTTCAAGTATCTCGGGGTCTTGTTCACGAGTGAGGGTAAGATGGAGCGGGAGATCGACAGACGGATCGGTGTAGCTGCAGCAGTAAAGCAGGCGCTGCACCGGACCGTCTTGGTGAAGAGGGAGCTGAGCCGGAAGGCAAAGCTCTCAATTTACCACTCGGTCTACGTTCCTACCCTCACCTATGGTCACG
>NW_022285251.1:141-3902 GCF_004355925.1 Anarrhichthys ocellatus | reverse complement strand
CTACCTTTACTACTTCTTCTGTTACTTCTTCTACTACCTTTACTTCTTCTACTACCGTTACTTCTTCTTCTGTTACTTCTTCTACTACCGTTACTTCTGTTACTTCTACTACCTTTACTTCTTCTTCTGTTACTTCTTCTACTACCTTTACTTCTACTTCTTCTGTTACTTTTACTTCTACTATGTCTTCTCCAGCAGTTGCAGTGACGCTTTGCATGACTTTGTGTTTTTATTCTTCTTCATTTGAAAACCTTAAAGATTAAATCAACATTAATTCTACACGTCGGATGAATAAACAGCTGTTTGCTATTTGTTTCCTGCTGGTCCGTCATTTATTCCTGTCCCCTGGAAACAAGAGTTTCACTCAGTGTGTTGGTTCAGGAGTCAGACCAGGACCAGCTCAGACCAGGACCTGGTAGGTTTTACTGCTGTTTGTTCTTATAACTAATCATATGCAAATGATCCATGTGATGACATCGGCACAATATTGACAAAAAGTTTACAGAAAAGTTTTTTAAATACTATACTCTGACTTTTTATGACCTGCTAGTATAGTCTTAGTACGTATTAGTACAATACAAAGTAAAATGTTTACCTCTGAAGGTAAACATTAATGAAGGTAATGTAGTGAAGTTGATTTTGAATAACTTTATTAGCATTCTAGAGCAGTGTTTACATCAGGGGGCCAAAAGAAACCATGTGACCTCCCAGAATCCACCTGGGCAGAGCGTCGTCATGCCGACAGTTCAACGGTTTCTCTCAAGTCAACCCGACAGAACGTCTTTAAAGGGTTAATTTCAAAACTAAAACACGTTAATCATGTTCATCTTTAATATTTCCTATTCATTTTGAAATGAAAGAAGTTTTAATCATTGAAATCCAACAACAAACAACAATAAAAAGGCTGATGTTAAATTCTATCTGAACTGCATTCATAAAATATAAGTTCATATTTCATAAATATACTTTTAAATATACTGCAGAGCAGTCGGAGGATACAGGAGAGCTCAGACAGTCTTCCTGACTAACAGCAGACTCTTATTTTGAAATAAAAGCATGAGAGAATTCAAAATAAGACGATTAGAGGTTAAAAAATATATATATATTTTTCTATATATATATATATATATAAATCATTTGTAATTATCAGTGTTTTGATGTTAAAAGTTTGTAAAAATATTAGTTTACTTAATTATATATAAAGAAACTAAATATAAGGATTTAACTTCCTGTTTGGTATAAATATGTCGACCTTTCGTTCAAACTTGATTAAAATTCAAAGTCTTGACTTAATAACTCACATTTATCCATAAAGTCTTCAGGTGTTTTCCACGTGAACGTTTCTTCTTTTGATTTCATTGTTATGATTGATTTTGTAGAATAAAAGGAACATTTGGGATGTACAGTAATGAGGAAATACGTCGTTATAACGTGAGCACTCTTTTTAAATCACGATGACATTAATACATTAATATATTAATATATTTCTTCTTTCATCTTTTTTTCCTTCATGGTGGAAATCAGCTGACCGACTTCCACAATAAAACACCTTTCTGTCACGTAAGAAACTTTAAATAAATACAAACTGGAGGAATAATATTTAGTTCTCTTTCTTTTACTTCATTTAATTCTTAATTTCTTCATATGAATTATAGATTATTGTATCAAACTGTCTTCAAGCTCTCCGACACGAGGCTCTGCACCAATATGCTTATTAAAATAAGAATAAATATTTCTGATATATTTCAGATCATCTGCAGGAATCTGTCCATCTCAGGTCCCAAAGAATAATACTGTTTATTGATCCACGTGTCCTTTCGTTTAGTGTCCTTCCCTTCACTCCTTCCTTGTTTCCTTAATGTCCTTCCTTGTGTCCTTTCGTTAACACTTTATAATAACCATCATCAATGAATGGTACATTTATAGTTAATTAAACTTTTATTAACAGTTATCATAATGTTAATAAACAATGAAATGATCATTATTGATCTATAATTACTCTTATTTTAACTGTTTCATACATCATAACATTTTATATACTATATTCAGAATTCACTAATCAATACCAAATGATTTGTAAAACATTTATGAACATAAAGATGGATGGGTCAGATATTTGTTAATACTTTGTAAAGTATCTATAAACATTATTTGAAATGTTAATACATACTTTGTAAAGCATCTATAAACATTATTTGAATTGTTAATACTTTGTTAAATGTTAATAAATACTTTGTAAAGCATCTATAAACATTATTTGAATTGTTAATACTTTGTTAAATGTTAATAAATACTTTGTAAAGCATCTATAAACATTTGAATTAATACTTTGTTAAATGTTAATACATACTTTGTAAAGCATCTATAAACATTTCAATTGTTAATACTTTGTTAATGGATAATAATTGCCGTCTGTTCCATCTATCTATGTAATATTCATAGATGTTTTACAAATTATTTGATAATCGTTAAAGAATACTGAGTATAGTATATCAAGTACTATAATGTGTGCAACAATAAACTGTTAATAAATAATTTACTAATATATTTAGGATAAAATTGTTATCGTCTCTTATCCGCTATGATACGATATACAGTTATAAAGTAAACAACCTAATGATACAATAATGAGTATTAAATGATTCCTATTAATCAATAAACATTTTTATTCATCATTTCAAAGTAAAATAAGTGAAGTTTGATTAACTATAAATGTACCATTTATTTATGATGGTTATTATAAAGTAGAAGCTACTTTCTGATTGATACATTCTTTAGTTTCTTCCTCCTCGGCTCCTCAACTCCTTGCCTCCTTCTTGCCGTTTCGTGGTTTGTTGCCTAGCAACGTGTCCATCTCTGCGATGAGGGGCGGAGTCAGCTGAGACAGAACCTCCAGGAAACAAAGACAGACGATGTTTACGAAGTAAACAAGTAAATAAATACATGCAGGCTGGTGAAAGTAAACTGGCAGGAAATGGAAATACTCAAATTAAGTACAAGTACTTCAAAATTGCACTTAAGTACAGTAGTTGAGTAAATGTAGTTCCTGTCAGTACCCTGATAGAACCGAGGTTCTCCAGCAGCTGTTCTGTGTTGGAGACTCCGAGAAGAACCGAGCTGACGCCTTCACTACGGAGACACCATGCTGAGAGACATACAGGCAGAGAGACAGACAAGTTGTCAGACAGACAGGTGGACAGACGGACTGGTGTTCAGACAGACAGGTGGACAGACAGGTGGTCAGACAGACAGACAGGTTATCAGACAGACAGACTATCAGACAGACAGATGGGTGTTCAGACAGACAGGTGGACAGACAGACAGACAGACAGACGGGTGGACAGACAGACAGACAGACGGGTGGACAGACAGACAGACGGGTGGTCAGACAGACAGACAGACGGGTGGTCAGACAGACAGACTATCAGACAGACAGACTATCAGACAGACAGACTATCAGACAGACAGATGGGTGTTCAGACAGACAGGTGGACAGACAGACAGACAGACAGACGGGTGGTCAGACAGACAGACTATCAGACAGACGGGTGGTCAGACAGACAGACGGGTGGACAGACAGACAGCTGGTACCTATAGCGAGCTGAGCAGCAGTGCAGTTCAGTTTGTCAGCCAGCAGGTGGAGCTCTTTGATCTTACTGAGCTGCTTCTTCCCCTCATCGCTGTGGAGACGCTCCTTCAGCCACGCATAGCCCTACACACACACACACACACACACACACACACACACACACACACACACA
>NW_022285251.1:0-131 GCF_004355925.1 Anarrhichthys ocellatus | reverse complement strand
CACACACACACACACACACACACACACACACACACACACACACACACTTGTGATGAGGGCCTCTGGCACTCCCATGTTGACAAACAGAGGAATACCTCATTCTGTCTCTATTGACTATAGCTAACAGCTAA
>NW_022285250.1:1177-3564 GCF_004355925.1 Anarrhichthys ocellatus | reverse complement strand
CCTCCAGAGTCGTCAGGTTAGACCTCCAGAGTCGTCAGGTTAGACCTGCAGAATCATCAGGTTAGACCTCCAGAGTCGTCAGGTTAGACCTCCAGAGTCAGGTTAGACCTCTAGAGTCAGGTTAGACCTCCAGACAGGTCATAAGAGATGAATAATGATGTGTGTGTGTGTGTGTGTGTGTGTGTGTGTGTGTGTGTGTGTGTGACTCACAGGTAAACAGCTTCTGAAGGTGTTTGACGGTGATGATGCAGTGAAACGTGCCGGCTTCCGATTGGTTTCCATCATGAGAGCCACAAAGAATGAAGAAGTTGTGGTGAGAGCTTCCCAAAAACATTTCACACACACTATTACTACAACAAATACTACTACTACTACTACTACTACTACTAGTACTATTACTACTACTACTACTATTACTACTATTACTACTACTACTATTACTACTACTACTACTATTACTATTACTACTATTACTACTACTGCTACTACTACTACTGCTACTACTACTACTGCTACTACTACTACTACTACTATTACTACTACTGCTACTACTACTACTATTACTACTACTACTACTACTATCTACATCTAGGCTCTCTAGTGGCAACTTCAGGAATAGGCATTTGTTTTTCAAAATAAAAGCAGGTAATTATAATTCTGTAAAAGCTGGTTTTAAGTAATTCAATGGAGAATTTAACATCACAGCAGTGAGATTGAAGGAGAAAATAGTTAAATTCATGTTTTGATTTACAGGTTTATAATTAAACTATTCTAATACAAAATATGTTAAAATAGAACGTTGATCAAAGTAAAGGCAGCCAAAGAGTTTCTGAAGACTAAAACTCTATTTAAATCTCTGTGAATCTACTTTCATATTTAATACGAAACTAAATATTGTTCTTTGTCCGATTGGTGATTCCTAATCCTTTTAATTACATGTCTTATTTTGAGGTGAATTTAATATAATAATTGTATGTATTTGTATTAATAATAATAATAATAAAATTACATTGTATTTGTACAGCGCTTTACATTGTAAAAACAAAGCAGATAGATGACATTATTATAGTAAATATATATATATATATGTATATATATTGTTTTAATAATACGCTGTACCGGTGTTGTCCTGCAGGAGGCGGCTCTGAGGGCCTTCTTCCTCCCCGATGATTCTCAGGACTTCGAGCTGCAGGAGGTCGGCGGCGTGCAGCGTCTCCACAGCGACGACATCCTCAACCGCAACGGCGGCACCGACAACCGGAGCTCCCTGAAGGACAGCGGCGACGCCTGGCTCCTGAGGGCCAAACCCAGAGACAATGAGGTCATCCAGGTGTACGCGGGACGGCCCAGGTGAGGAACTTGACCCCCTTTCATTGGGCTCAGACGTACTGTTTCTCCTCCCAGTGTGTTGATGGTCTCACCGGCTGTGTGTTTCAGGTCGGGAGCAGCTTTCGTCTCCGTCTCCGTCTCTAGAAACAGCTCAGCAGCTTCAGTCGTCTCCGAGGTCCTCGGTCTGCTCCACAGACGGGTGACTTTATGTTTTTATGTTTTTATTTATAGCAACATAACCAGTGAGGTAACTCACTCGGACACATTTTATTGGAACTATTGTAAATTATTAATATTGTCACTAATTTGCAGCCACACATGGAATTTAAAAAGTCACAAAAACAAATTGGTATAAAGTCACTTTACATATATAAGCTGCATTTTTTACATTTCATGCTGTATTTCTCTATAAAAAGTTAAACAATATAAATGGTTTCTTTATTTAAAACTGTGTTTTTTTACAGCTTTTTTCCCCCTTTTTTAAAGTCACACTTTAAATACCTGGTCGACTCTTCATGACCGCTTCACCTCACCTGTAAACAGTGTGAAGTGAACTAAATAATGTGTGTTGTTTCAGGAGGAAGACGCGTCCACTTTCAGCCTGATGGAGGTCTACATGAGCAGCAAGCAAGGTAAGCGCTGACGTCAAGAATAAAGGACACACAAAAACTTTTATTTATTATTTTATTTTACTTTTCATATTTTATATTTTATATTTTATATTCATTTATCCATTTTTTAATCTATTATGGCCCTTAAAACCCTCTGAAGTCTCTGCTGTATGACTTGCCGTTGTTAGATAAAATCCATAATGTGTAAAAAAAATGAAGAAAACTTAAATAAAGTTATGAAAACTGTGTGTGATGATGACTCATCGGTGAAGGTTGTGACGTCTCCATGTCTGTCCTCCAGTTCAGAGACAGACACTGAGTCCTCAGGAGAAGATTCAGGACAAGCTGCACGAGATCAGGAAGGTAGGAGGACATGTAACACACTGAACTCCTGCAGGAGGAGGAGGTCAGGAGATCAACATGATTGATTGATTGATTGATTTTTTT
>NW_022285250.1:0-1167 GCF_004355925.1 Anarrhichthys ocellatus | reverse complement strand
TCAAAATATTTTTGATATCTCTTTGCGTTTACAAGATATGGACCAATACACTTCTTAGGTGCATGGCAAAATATCAATACACATAACTTCTCAACCATTTGTTCTAAATTCCCAAAATATTCAGCATATGTGCACATCGCATCCAGTAACATACCCTGAGAATTGTTTTGCATTCGACCACTAGGGGGCGCTACAGTAAACCCGCAAAGCCTACTGGCTAAAGGAAATGTCTGATGTAACTCAGCTGGACTTGTTCCAAACGGTCCCAAACTTCTCATGCTTGATAACACTCATGGCCTGAGGATGTCTAGAAGCTAATTTTCACTAATACTCACAGCGCCACCTGTGAGTATTAGTGGAAATTGTTGTTATTGGTAAAATGAGTAACTGTAGTTGTTGTCTGTCAGAACAACGATCTGGGAGAAGACGTCTGTCCTCTGCTCGTGTTCGTGAACCCGAAGAGCGGCGGCATGAAGGGCCGAGAGCTCCTCTACGGCTTCAGGAAGCTGCTGAACCCTCATCAGGTCTTTGACATCTCCAACGGAGGACCGCTGGCAGGGTGAGAGAAACCAACGATGATGATGATGATGATGATGATGATGATGGAATGTTTACAGGAAGTTCAGGCAGGAGGTTTTTATTTATTGCTGCACATTTAAAGGGAGAACTCGCCACCTTTTTCTGTGTTTGTCTGATCGGTTCTGATGGTAAATGTAGTCACACTGAAGTATTGATCTCTGCTGCTGCCGGCTGTGCCTACAAGTACCAGGATGCATTGTGTTGTGAGCGGCGAGTTCGCTACGTCTGATAAATAGAACAAAATAAACTCACAAAATGTCAATAAAGGAAATATTCTTACACCTAAACTGAAACATACAACCATACGACGTAAAATAAACCCTTAATTCTACTTTGATTTGAATGGGAAAGTCAATTAATAACTTTATTTATAAAGCACCTTCAATAACAGACAAAGCAAGACAAGCTACGGTAAAACCCTGATGATTCTACTCTTTTTCTATTTCTATGTGATCAACACAAATGTCATATTTTGCATCCAGTTTTTCTACTTTGTTTTTTCCTCAGTTCAGATAGGCGGCAACCTCAGAGTGAAGTCAAAGCGTCATGTGTTAAAGCTGCATTCTCTCTAGTGTCCACCAGGGGGCG
>NW_022285249.1:0-3565 GCF_004355925.1 Anarrhichthys ocellatus | reverse complement strand
AACACACTGCCTGCTGACCAGACTCTGAGGAAAAGTCCATCTGACTTTGCTGATGTATTCGGTGAATCAGATGGATCTCCAGAGGTAGGAATATTTCACACACACACACACACACACACACACACACACACACACACACACACACACACACGCACACACACGCACACACACACACATACTACCAAATACCGAATATCCACATTATCGTTTTTTGCTTGACAGGGTTTTGCATAATGACAATTATTTTCAACTGCGTTCACAAATGTCATTAACTGCGTTTTGCCATTAAAATTTTTAACCATCAGATCTCGACAGTCTTTTAGTTTGACGTAACATCAACGTCTTGTCATTTCCCCTCCACCAGTTCCCACAAATTTCCTTTGTTCAGAAAAAAGCAACAACAAATTCATTTTAGTACTTTCGTTTTACATTTTTAGACCATTCATAGGCTGTATAGATCTACCTCTTGATTATTTTTTGACAGCAAGCGGAAGATTCTCTGTGAATCAAAACACATATTTTGTCAGCAGACTGACTTTGTTTCGCTTCTCATCCTTCCTTCATAACCGCGCTATGCAGTAACACCGTTGTGATACATGGGACATGTACTGTATATTGTTGTTGTTGGTGATTGGGTTCAATACTGTATTACACGAAGCCATTTTTTTGCCATTATGATATGCACCAACATTACACTTAACTGTTAGACCGGAGTTCAATGTATCAGTGGAGGCAAGGGCGTGTCTCATGCTTTATTTATCATCGACAAAAAAATATTCTAATACCTCTTGCTAATTTGTGTTGTAATGTTTCTACTGTTTTTTTATGTAAATGCATTCATAAAGGCTGGTTCGTCTTTCATAATTTTGTGATTGAAAAATCCTTCAGTAAAGCCATCACACTTAAGCTGACAACTATTACAATTACGTAGCTCTATCATATGACTGTTGCTGTGCTGACAAATAGCGATTGTCTCAACTGTAGACGCACATGATGTGGCCCTGGACAGGTTGTGTGTATGTTTTATTACATTAAACTCCTGTTGTTGCAGGCAGATTAACCCTGTTTACTACAGAGCTATAGTCAACATGAAGGGAACGAGAAAGAGGAAATTAAGTTAACTTTAACTCCATACTGATTTTCTAAAAAATGATTTAAAAATGAACACTATCAATCTGTCCGTAAAGTAATGCACGAGATAAGTTGTGCTAGAAGCACAAAGGAAAACGTTACGAAATGTAATCAAGACAGCGTAAACCACACCCGACTGAATCCTTTAGTTTACGTTGATGAGCAAGCCAGCTAGCACATACTAAAATACAACAAGACAGTAACCTTATACCCTCCTCAATGGAAAGGATGCTGCTCAGGTCTCCCACCAGCTAACACTATAGCTTACAACACACATTTACGTGTTTTAAGATCTGATGCCTGTTTATCCAGTATTATGTGGTACCCCGTTTGAAGTATACTTTACAAAGTAGAACTTCAAAGACTCGGGCAATTAAGACCTCGTTATTCCTCTTCATGTACATGCGCTCAGGTTTTGGGGTTGGGTTTTGGATATATTCTGATGAGGAAATTGTATGCAGTGCAAATTCAAGACTGGTTGCATTGTAATGCAACAACATATCCTTATTAATAAATAGTAAATTTTTATTAGGAATGAAAAGATATTTTTTTCCATGTGAATGTTGGTACAGCAGTGGAACTACACTTTCATGAGCATGCCAGCTCTTTAAGATTTAATAACACATTCCATAACAGCACACTTAATTATGGTTCGATATATATATATATATATAGCCCTCATTGTGCAACTTTATCCTTTTACACCTCGACTCTAGATTACTGCTTCTGTTCATCTCTCCAATACTTTTTTGCATTCACTTTATCTGTGGTTCCCACGTCTATGACATTCTTACTTGACTGCAGTAATATTTCTCTTCTGTAGCAAGAGTTAAAATGATTCAGGCCATCAGAAAGACGGTTGATTTGCAATTTGGCCTGTCTGTCTTTTTGTTGCGAAATGATGCGTTTATTATCTACAGTAAAAGAAACAATATTTGTTGACTTAAATAACTATTCGCTTTTTCAGATTTTGGCTTGAATTTATGTCAAAATATGATACGAACAAGAACATAGTTAGTGTGAAAACATTTACTGTTGACCATAACGTGCAGCGATTAAATTGAACTCAGAGTGTCGCTATTCACCAAGCAGAGGAAACACGCATCCACCCCTTGCTCGTGCTTTGTTACTCTTGTTCTTCTCCTTGTCAAATTGTACCCTTGGATGTGCTTTGGTCAGGCATTAGCTTCAAATACAGTTTGCAAGTGCAACTGTTGTTTTATTACGTTATACTGAACCGCACAGATAATCGCAAGGGGATAAATAACACCATTCAAAGTCAACGAGTGGATTTTCGCTTTTGTCTCAAAATGGCACACAATGGATATTCAGCGTCTGGCCTGCTTTGCGGGTTTGCTTGCTTTCTTCAGCTGCTTCACACCGTCAATGGAGACATAAGCTTTTCTGTTGCCGAGGAAATGAAACCCGGATCTGTCATAGGAAATATAGCAAAGGACCTCGGGTTGAACGTGGGGAAATTATCTTCTCGAAAGGCCCGCATTGACAGCGATCTGAACCGTGAACGGTACTGTGACATTAATCTTAACACTGGAGATTTGATTGTTGCTGAACGAATTGACAGAGAGGCGCTTTGCGGCGAAAAGGCATCGTGTATTCTGGAATTTGAGTTAATCTTAGAGGCACCTCTGGAGTTGCACCGTATTTCACTACAAATACACGATATAAACGACAACCCGCCTGTTTTCTCTAAAGACGAAATCAAGATAGAAATCAATGAATTGGCTGTAAAAGGATCTCGCTTTCGTGTTTTGGAGGCACACGATATAGATATCGGGCAAAACACTGTTCAAAGCTATGCGTTACAGCCAAACAATTATTTAGTGTTGAAAATTGAGTCAGAATCAGATGGGGGTAAATTTGCAGAGCTAGTGTTGAATAAGGAATTAGACCGCGAAGATCAGCAGGAATTGAGATTATTGCTCACTGCTCTAGATGGAGGCAGTCCTCAAAGAACTGGCACTGTAACTGTGCATGTGACTGTACTGGATGCTAATGATAACGTTCCAGTGTTTAGTCAGACAGTGTATAAAGCCAGTCTGCCTGAAAACTCGCCTCTTGACACTGTAGTGGTTACAGTGGCTGCAACTGACGCAGATGAAGGTCTAAATGGAGAGGTGACTTATGAATTAAGTCGTATTTCAGAAACTAGCAGAAGAGCATTTGCTTTGAATCACAAAACAGGAGAACTTAAAGTAATAGGGCCTTTGGATTTCGAGAAAGAATCGATATATGAAATGCGTGTAGCCGCCAAAGATGGATATGGCCTAACCTCAGATTCCAAAGTGATAATTGAAATCTCCGATGTTAATGATAACCCACCTGAAATCACTCTAAAATCTCTTAATAACCCCATACCTGAGAACGTATCACCTGGTACAGAGGTGGGCATCATCAACGTGCAGGATAGAGACTC
>NW_022285248.1:0-3621 GCF_004355925.1 Anarrhichthys ocellatus | reverse complement strand
CTCGGGATCCCCCAGAATGAGCTGGAACATGTTGCCGGTGAGAGGGAGGTCTGGGTCAGCCTGCTTGGCCTGCTGCCACCACGACCGACCCTGGATAAGCGGTGGAAAATGGATGGATGGATGGATGGTGCCAAACATGTGAAAGATGCAGTGTTGCGAAACCTAATGAAATCCTGGCCATTCATTTCTCATTTCTGGAGTCTGCTAGAGATGGGAGGGAACAAGTGTTAGTGTTGACTGATGTTTTCTCCAAGTTTACCCAGGTTGTCCCAACCAGAGACCAGCGGGCCTCTACAGTGCCAGACGTGCTAACTAAGGAGTGGTTCTATAAATTTGGGGTCCCAGCTCGACTGCACTCTGACCAGGGGCGCAGTTTCGAAAGCACAATAGTTCAGCAATTGTGTGAGTTGTACGGCATCAAGAAGTCTAGAACCACCCCCTATCACCCTCAGGGTAATGGCCAGTGTGAGCGCTTTAACAGGACCCTCCATGACCTCCTTCGCACCCTGTCAGCTGAACAGAAGCACAGATGGCCGGAATATCTCCAACAGGTTTTGTTTAGCTACAAGACCACGCCCCACCAAACTACAGGTCAGTCCCCCTTCTTGTTGATGTTTGGCCATGAACCTCAGCTGCCCGTAGATTTCCTGCTAGGCCGCGTGGAAAAACCAACTGCAGGTGAAGTCTGCAACTGAGTCCGGGAGCATCAGCGAAGACTGCAGGTGGCAGTGGAGAATGCCCGGGAAAGGATGAGGCAGGCTGTGGCCCAGCAGAAAGAGAGAGCAGACCAACTGGAGCAGGAGGAAGTGTTGCAAGCAGGACAACCCATCTAACTTCGAGACCACTCTCATAGAGGAAGGAATAAAATCCAGGATTTCTGGACCTCCGAAGTTTGGAGGTCCAGGTGGTTAGACCGCCCAAACAAGGTGGTGCAGTGTATGCTGTTGCCCCACAACATAGGCTGACAGAGGTACATCACGTGCATCGTTCTATGCTCAAACCTGTATCTGTTCCTGCTGATCACCCTATTCCTGTAGCTGGGCCTGACCCAGCTACCACAAGCCCTGACACAGGGGAGCGTGACCTGTGGGTGGCGGTCGGATGGGCAACTGGACCAAAGGACCCCCCAGAGCACAAGTCCCACCTGAAGTGGACCCGGTGCTTCACTCTGCAGTGCCTACGCCAGCGTCGCCTGAGGCCTCTACTGGTGCCAGTTCCTGTCCAGCCCCCTGTCCTGAGGTGATAAGAAAGTCTACCCGTGAGACAGCCGGTAAACACTCAAATCCTCACCATTTGCCAGTGGCAATAAGGAATAGTGCAAACGGGGCTACAAATTCCCAGATACTTGGCTTTAGTAGTTCTATTCCAGTTTTAAACATTATTAGTACCTTATTTCACATCTTTGTTTTAATCACCTGAGTCTCTTCCTTGCGTCCTAGCTCCGCCCCCATAATGCTATGTTAAACACTACGAGCAACTAAACAGTCACGCGTCCTCAGCGCTTGTGGGCCGTAGTTATGTCGTTACATAGTGACTGGCTAACGGAATTGTTTTTAGATGGAACCGAACAGGGTGGAACAAAAACATATTTGGTTGAGGCTTCATATTTGGTTGAGCTGAAACAATTTAGTTTGTAGCGCGTCATGCCTGTTACACAGTGACAGTTTGTAGCTTCATGTCACCCTGTTTCTGTGTGGCTCATACATTGAACGCAGCATAAGACGTGAGGATGAGAATCGAGGACAGAGGAATCTTCAGTTGGAAACGGGACACTTCAGTTTTAAACGACGTGTTTTACTCATGGCGTATCCACAGCTGTATCACCTCGCAAATCACCCGTTCCTTTATAATAAACTGCTTTGCATCACAGTGGTGAAATGTATTTGTAAAGCCCTAGACCATTTGTGACCACAGCAAGGCCCGGATTGGGTTTGCAATTTACCGTGCACTGCACCTTTTAATACCGGCTCAAACCACTAAAAAAGCCCACAGATTATCTTTTAGGGTACATGTGGCGGTGAATGATATACGGAGACCAAGGATTACCCCAAGATGAAGACATTTATTACAACAAACAATTTAATATGTTAAAAACAATAAAAAAAGGTATATATCTAATATACCCGTGACACAGGTTATAATAAAAGAGGCAAAACCATGTAAAACAAAACCAAGCAACACAAAACCATGCAAAACAAAACCAAGCAAAACAAAACCATGAATACAACTAAATTGACAATTCAAACAAAACAGCAGTGGCAGTCAACGTCTCCTGCCTGCTTACTGCACAACACCCATCTGGAAGGCTTGACGGGGAAGTGGGAGTCTCTTTGGAGCTGGACCTAGGGTAACATAAGACAAGGGTGAAACCCACGGCAAATATGTCTCACTTAAAAAGCTAAAGTTCACACCTACCGAGAGCCTGGAGGTCAGAGAGAGGGAAAGACGCAGCTCATGGTATGGCTATTTATGGTGGAACAAACAAATTGGGAACCAGGAAGTAGGAGGGGCTAAGGCCTACCCAGCTCCACAGTAGCCCAGAAGGGACATTTCATTGCCGGCTACATTCTGCCCCAGGTTTTTTTGAATTGCAATAAATATTAATATGGATTTGATTACTTTGTGTTGTCTATTTGCCTGTTCTGTTCAAAAAATGTGTTTTGAGGCACTGCTGGCCTTTCAATGTCATTTATAAATGCTTTGTAAGGCATAAATAGTCCTCACTTTAGATGAGGTCACACAAAATACTTAATAAATGCTTTATAAGGCATAAATAGTCGTCACTTTAGATGAGGTCACATAAAACACTTTACTAACGAGTAGTAACTACCTTAATAAATCATGAATTAATCATGAATTGCAGTATTAATATGCATTTATAAAGCATATATTAACATAGTACCTAACCATTATATATATATAAATGCATGAATAATGTACATCGAAATAAGTTATTAATCATTTACTAACACTTTATAAATTATCTTATTAATCATCTACAACTCCTTAATAATTGGTTTGTAAAATATATAATACTTCATTTACAAATGGGGAATCCATCAGTTATAAAGTATGAAAACGCAATAATGAAACACATAATAGACCAGCTTATTAATCAAGAGTAAAACATGTATAACTGTTGTTATGAACTGCATACTAATGAATTATTAATGTAGGAACAATGTTTTATAAATGATGAATTAAGTGTTTACTCATACTTAACTAATGCTTCATAGTGTGTAGTTATTATAAAGTGTTACCAAAACATGTCATTTTCCCTGCCGAAAGGCAGAAAGAGAGGCTGTGAGATCAGACAGGGCCTTGAACATGAAAGTTAAAATGGCTTCAAAATGGCCAGAAGAAACACAGCAGAGTGTTTGCTGCAGTGTTTGGTCAACAACAAGTGGTATTACAGTCCGTCTTTCTTTTCAGTGCTGTGGTGAGCCATAATAAGGTCTTTTCTCTTCATCACACTTATTTTCCTCCTCTCCTCTGATTGTCCATCCATCCATTTTCCTCCGCTTATCCGGGGTCGGGTCGCGGTGGCAACAGGCCAAGCAGGCTGACCCAGACTTCCCTCTCACCGGCAACATGTTCCAGCTCATTCTGGGGGATCCCGAG
>NW_022285247.1:0-3622 GCF_004355925.1 Anarrhichthys ocellatus | reverse complement strand
ACATCTCAGCCGCACTTTATGGAGGATGCAGGTTCTTTGAATACTTATTAACAATGTTGATAGTGCCACACTTTTTTACCATGTAAACTATTGATGACCTCATTGCTGCTGGTGCGTTGTGTCTTTACAGTTTGTGTCGGCATGTCTGTTTGGTAACTGTGCACAGGGAGTGTAAGAGGGAATGATGGCAGGAAATAAAGTGTATCTTCAGGAGACTATTTGCTCAACACTAATATTTCTTTGTAACGTCTCTGTGTGTGTTTACTGGTTTCCTGCAGACGTCCAGCAGCTGTTGGTGGTTAAAGAAGAGGTTCCCCCTGAGCAGCAGGAGTGGAGCTCCAGTCTGGACCAGGAGAACCCAGAGCCCCCACACATTAAAGAGGAACAGGAGGACCCAGAGCCCCCACACAATGAAGAGGAACAGGAGGAACTCTGGACCAGTCTGGAGGGAGAGCAGCTTCAAGGTCTGGAGGAGGCTCGTATCAAGTTCTCATTCACTCCTGTGAAGACTGAAGATGATGAAGAGGAAGCTCAGTCCTCACAGCTTCATCAAAGACAAACTGAACAGATGGAAACAGAGGCTGATGGAGAGGACTGTGGAGGACCAGAACCAGGCAGGAACTCAGGTCCAGATAGACATCCAGAACCAGATAATGATGAGAAGACTGGAGACTTTTCTGACACTGATGTCAGTGACGATTGGAAGGAGACCAGAGAACCTCAGTCAGGTTTAAACTCTTTGAAACCCGATGAAGTCCATGTCAGTGATTCAAGATGTAGTGCTGGTGAGAAACTGTTTACATGCTCTGAGTGTGGGAAAGCAACTAGCAGAAAGGCAGATCTGAAGAGACACATGAGAACCCACACAGGAGAGAAACCTTACAGCTGCTCAGTCTGTAAGGAATCTTTTAACCGGGGCTCAACTTTAAAGAGACACATGAGAATCCACACAGGAGAGAAACCTTACAGCTGCTCAGTTTGTAAGGAATCTTTTAACCGGGGCTCAACTTTAAAGAGACACATGAGAATCCACACAGAAGAGAACCCTTTCAGCTGCTCACATACCTGCAAACTTGTCGCTTTTCCACGAAATTCGCCGTTTTGAATCAAAATATGTCATCCACGTGAATCGTGTAGATCCGTAGAGGTGTTTTTTTGGGGGGGGGGGGGGGGGTCAACTGGCCAACCAGCGTTTCTCAGATTGGAGTGAGACGAGGAGTAAAGGTTAGGTCGTGATCTTCGCAATAAAACATCTCTGATGTGACGTGTCGAGTCTTGGCCAATCAGTGTTAAGATGTCTACACCGGCTTCCCAACCTGTTTATGATGGAAAGCAAGTCAGCTTGATATCACGTTAACTGACGTTAGTGTGGATTGTGTATTGGCGTTTAAAGTTACGTTATGTTCCGTTACCGTTCAGATTTGCTGAGTTAAGGCTAGCGTCCACTGCATGCAAAACTTTGTCGACTGTTAACGTTCGTCATCATCCCGAAACATGCAGCTGTTCTGGTTCAGTTCACGCGATCACTCATTAACGTTAAACCGGAACACCGGTGGATCTGGTTGCAGGTTGGTTTTTTAACTCAAAGTAGAATGAGGCGGTTTTGTGTTCAAAATAACTTTTATGACCACGATGATGAGGCCCAGATACTAATGAGATGATGAGGTCAAAGAGCTTCAGGGAGAGGAGGCTGTTTGTGTAGCGCAGCTTGACGCAGGGCTGAGATGTGAGTGGAGCTGGGCCTGGATAAAGGTGGAGGTCTAAACAGACCTGAGTACAGCTTCCTGCTGTCACAGTGTTTTAAATACATTGATAAGGCAGGGTATGCTAAATGCAGCCTCTGCTCCAAGGAGATGAACTACAGCAACAAGGGCTCACATGCCCTCTCATCAGACTGCCAGACACTGTTCACTGTGATGACCACAGCCAGTGGACCAACAGTCCCAACAGTCCCACGTGCAGCTGCTCTCAATAACCCTGAAGTAATGAGAGGGTGAAGGTGCCTGTACCTTCATTTCAGCGGGTTGCTAATGCAGAGGTGTGTATAGATTACAGCTATTATTTTACTCTTGATAAGCTACTTTAGCCAGAGTAGATTATCATTTTAATTTAAATAATCAAACTGGATTGAATGCATATTAATTGCAAATGGAAGATGGGCCACAATTCTAACAGCTTTACAGTAAGAGTGGAAGTCTATTAATATTAACATACAGTAACAGGTTTCAATGAAAACGAATCACTTTATTTTGTACAGGCGATGGTTCTCGCTACTCTTGCTATCTTTGTTTTTTTATGATTAAAACTTTTGAAAATGAGACCTCGGTCTCAATGGATTTTGTCTAAATAAAGGTTGATAATAATAATATTGATTGGAGAAAAAAAAAGACGAACTGGTCAGCTGTTCAACTAGAGCTGAAATAGTGATTAATAACTGAATAATAAATTAGTTTTTTGCTTAAAGTAAATATCTCATCACATAATTTCATAATTTTCCTCTCAGAGTACACCAGAATGCAAAAGGAGCACCCCCCCCGACAGGGTTTCGGGCTTGTCACCTTTTTCACCTCTCATGAGTTTGTATGGGGATGAGGAAGTAAGGAAACATGAGAACACCAGAGTAGGGAGTGAGGGATGAGGAGTTAAGGAAACATGAGAACACCAGGACACACATGAGAACTCTGTCAAGCTAAATATTAGGCAAAGTGAACATCTTTTCTTCTACATAGTTGTCCTCAGTCTCATCTGCTTAACTTGGTCATGGAGGCATCAACATTTAACTGAGATGGTAAATTAACAGTGACAACTCATCCTAGCTTAATTTAACATCAGTATTCATAATTACACTTCATGTTTACTTCTCCTGATCTTTACCTCCTATAACAAGGTCCATAGGGGCATCTCAATAAATAAATAAACATGTTCTATTATAGAAGTGTTATTTACTACTTTTTTTCGTGTTGGAATAAATGTTTCGTGTTTTATTTGGAATATGTATAATAAGCATATCATTTAGTTATCGCTGCTGAGAATTTAACAAACATAAAAACATGACATAGATAGGTTTGCAGTCTTCAAGGTGTATATTTCAAATTGCATCTATTACACACAAGAAAATAAAGTTGTGAACACCGGCTGAATATCTATTATCAAAATCATAACTGTACTTTAACTGCTACCGTGTAAAGGGAATACTGCTGTTAAAAAGAACCTTATTTGTTTAAAGTGTTTGTAAACCAAATGTTATTGCACTTTTGTTCATATAGCAGTACTTTTAAAATAAAAGTGCACAATGCAATACTTTTGAATTCATTATTGAACTTTGCGCATAACAATGCGATTAATCGCGATTAAAAAAAATGTAATCGTTGCCCAGCACTAAATATAACATAAATCGAAAGTGTATGGGAATCCAATATTTTCCTCTCAGCCAATCACATTGGTTGTTTAAGTTTTTGCAAAACCATTTGGCACAGCTGTACTGTACTGTGCTGTTATTAATACGACTGTAGAAATACTTTGTTACAAGTTAATACCTGCATTTAAAACAATGGACAAAGCACCATTGACAGAATCATCATGAAGAACAGTTCAGTGACTCTGACCTGTAGCAGTGATGCTA
>NW_022285246.1:0-3622 GCF_004355925.1 Anarrhichthys ocellatus | reverse complement strand
AGTTTCATGGTGATATCTATGAGTTCATGTGTTCACCTGTAGAGTCTCTAAATGTCTGTAATGGAACTAAACGTCTCTTTAAAGGACGTTTCCTCTAAATGAGTTTGTTCTCAGACTCTGATGATAAATCTCCACTTCAGCAGCTCTTACATTCACCAAACTTCACTCGTTCATTCCTCTCTGTGTGCTGAAGGTTCACACAGAGGGGTTTGTTCACTCATCATTCACACACTCATTTATACTACATTTATTAATATAAACATAGAGGAAATAGATTTCTATACGTCTGTTGTGCATTTTTTCTCATTTATGGAGTGATACAACATATAACAAGAACTTTATTCAATGTTCACATTTCCGTTCTGGAAATGTATGAAAATAAGCACATATTTAATAAGATAGTGCTTTATTTGCCAAACAGAACATTTCAAAAAGAAAACGTGCAATACAAAAAATGATCATCTTACTGTCCGTGATCAACTGCTGAAGTTTCATGCTGATATCTATTTTTTCTTTTACTCTATTCACCTGCAGTGCTGACTCAACTGAACAGCATGTTGAAGCTGATAATAAGGTGCTAAAACACAGGACACTTGTTCCTCCAACCAATCATTGTCAAATATTTACATCAGCATCATGACAGCATCATCACTTAGTAAACTGAGGTGACTCATCAGTCTGTTTGTAAAGCAGAGGCAGCTATTCATAGAAACACAAATAGCTTTAACAAAGGAAATCTGTTGAGATGAAATAATCACGTGTAGATCTTCCTCAAACCGCCGGTGTCCTGTGATGAAGTTTTGCTCCGTAGATGCTGACATCACTTACCCCCCCCCCCCCCACCTCAAACTGCTCTGATCTGGATTCAGCTGCCTCGCTTTGCATCCAGCGGCACGCAGTGACTGACGCTGGATGTCGTATAATGGCACTAATGAAGCGACACGTTGCCTTTTTGTATTTTGGTGTTTCACATGCATTTGATCTGTGTGTGTGTGTGTGTGTGTGTGTGTGTGTGATAGAGAAAATGAAAGCGTGGAGATGCACCTTGAAGCGTCCCTCTGCTGTGTTTTGTACCGCAGCACACTAATCACATCATCGAGGGGGGGAGGGGCTTAAGTGATGACAACACAAGTGCAGCACGATTTTAGCCCGAATGTTAATTGTGTGAGCGCAGTTTACACACATAAAAAGCACAAATAGTGAGATGTGTTTCTGCCCTGTTACAGCTCAGCGGAGGTGTGTGATACATGTTTTCACTGGCGCTTCATTTGCAGAGACTGTTGTTCCTCCGTCTCCAGCGCTGTTGTGAATGTGTAATACATATCATCTGCAGTCCTCTGTGATGAGAATGTGAATATTTTTTGTATTCGTTCTGCTGATCCCTGCTGTCTTCTTCTCTGGTTTCTGTTTCCTTTGTGCATCCAGGTGAAATCAGTCTCCCCCAGCTGGAGGCAGGGAACCTGTCCGAGGAGGAGGGGGGGGGCGGCGGCGGGTCGGCCCGCCCCCTGGTGCCCGTGCCCGGAGCGATCCCCGACACCGGGTGCGGCGAGGGCGGAGGTGCCGGCCCTCCGCAGACCCAGGACGGGGCCGTGGCCGTGCCGGTGCCGGTGGTGGAGAGGGAGACCTGGACCCGGCAGATGGACTTCATCATGTCCTGCGTGGGCTTCGCTGTCGGGCTGGGCAACGTGTGGCGGTTCCCTTACCTGTGCTACAAGAACGGAGGAGGTGAGTGTATGCACACACACGCACACACACACACACACACACACACACACACACACACACACACGCACACACACACTTTTAAATCTTTACGCCCATAGAGTGCTGCAGGAATTAGTCCTAAAACCAGGAAGTGAGGTCACATTTTATGCACTTCTGGTTCCCTCGTCTTGATGTTTTTTGGTTAGATGCCTAAAATATATTCTGTGGTTAACACCAGCTTAAAGGGATAGTTTGGGTGTTTTGAAGTGGGGATGTATGAGGAACTTATCTGTAGTCAGTGTGTTACGCAGGCGCCAACGAAGAGTGAAGTGAGTTAAAGCTGCATTCTCTCTAGTGTCCACCAGGGGGCGACTCCTCTGGTTGTATAGAAGTCTATGAGAAAATGACTCTACTTCTCTCTTGATTTATTACCTCAGTAAACATTGTAAACATGAGCTTATGGTCTCAATCTCTAGTTTCAAGTCTTCTTCAATACAGCATGATGTTCATTTAGTAACTTATGGTCCATTTAGAGTCACACAGACCATAAAGCAGGGTATACTTTAGGGCGGGGCTACACGGTGATTGACAGGTCTCTACCAGAGACGTATACACTGTCTCTACGTCTCTCCTCAGTCCAGATATGGTCACTTCCTGTTCACTGGTTGCAAAAACAACAAGATGGCTACGTACAAAACGGCAGTCCACAATCCAATGGGTGACGACGACTACATCCACTTCTTATTTACAGTATATTACTGATTGTAGATGGCGGTGGGCACGGACCCAGTTTGGAGAAACGTGCAGGAATAAATAACACGAGAGCAAAGCAGTAAACTACTGTGACAGTTAGCCACCTAAAAGAAAGGCCCACCTAAAAATATCAACATCTGTTTTAGTGTACGCTGTATTTAGAATATTGTCACCGCTTTATGTTACCATCAGACAGCCCTGTGTGACGGTAATAATCCACATTCCTACATCCCGGGAGACGCAGTCATGGCTCTGCATGAACAGAGGTGGGCTGAGCTCAGAGCCCTGAGGGTCACCTCAAACCTCTTCCTTTTTGTGCTCTGCTGATCCCAACAGCTCGGGGTCTGGAGGTCCTCGGTCCACTAAGAGAGTATGGGACTCAGACAAGTGCTGCACTCGTAGACAGCCAGTGTTAACGGCAGCGATTGCGTCGAAAGCGGAGCTGAATTCAACTAAAATCACTCAGCACTCTCACATGATGAAATGTGATTTATCAGTTAAGTTAAAAGATTTAGAGATCGCGCGAATACAAGGTCAAGACTTTACACAAAGAAAATGTAGACATAGAAAAAAATATTTATCTATTCATTCATTCTTTCATTTATTAATTATTGAATTCATTCTTTTATTCATTCATTCATTCATTCATTCATTCATTTATTTCCCTCTTGACTTTAAGAACCCTTGTCTCAGCTCAGAGCCTCCTGACTCACAGTGAAGCAGATGAAACAAAAGGTTGCTCCTGCGTGTCTGAGAGCACGTAGACCTCCCGCGTGGTTTCACTTTATGTATCACGGCCTCCGGTTGCTGCACAGGGACCGCCTCTCTCTGGCATATAAGGTTATTTATTGTGCGTCTCTCCACCCCCTCCCACACTCACACACACACACACACACACACACAAGCGTTCCCTCCTTCTTCTTTTCAACAACTTGTCCAAAAGTAACCTGCAGCTTTTGGCCTTGACTTCTCTTATCTATGCCCCGCCCACTTTTATTTTTTTATTTTTATGAGGGGAAACTGCAACTGTGTGTGTTTGTGTGTGTGTGTGTGTGTGTGTGTGTTAGTCCCTCCCTCTCACTCACATGTGTGTGTGTGTGTCTTGTGACCCATGGCTCTGATACCCACCTTCTGGTATATCGTATAACAATGGCCTCACACAGTC
>NW_022285245.1:0-3622 GCF_004355925.1 Anarrhichthys ocellatus | reverse complement strand
TATTTTTATGTAATAGAAAAGTGAGCATGTGTAGTTCATGAAGCAATGAATAATGACAATTGAAAAATAAAGAGACGTTTGGTTCTTTCTTTTGAAACACTAAGCCTAATTTACCTACTTCATTGATTTAATTGTCACACTTAAATCCTGAATTGACTGGTGAAACAGAAGAAGTTAAAAGGCCAAGATGAGAAGATATAATGTTGGTCAAATACTGTGGTCCGAGCTTCACCGTTCAGCCGCGGTTTAGGTTTAGGGGAAAAAAAAAAAAAAGTTGCCGCGTTCCCCGAGACGCGTGGAGGCGACAACCCCTCAGATTGTGTCCCTCTACACGGCGCTGCCACCCTCGCAAACAACAAACATCAACATGGGAGCAGAGCGGAGCCTCCCAGCCTGCTCCTCCCCCTCCAAGCGAGGCTGAACTGAGGAGGTGCAAAGGGAGGACGGGCTGTTAAAGGGGTTCCCAAACCGTGGTCCAGGGTCCTCCATGCGTCCGTAAGAAGGTCTCCACTAGCAGCAGATTGTAGTGAAAGCACGGCAATTAAGGAACCTTTTGATTTCTATTGCTAATCACGATTTAAATATTTGCTTTGTTAGCTGACATGTCATGTTCAAGCGGACAGCTTGCTGCTAACACAGGGGTTAAAGGGTAAGACACATCATATTCAATATTTTTGTTACTGTCAACGAATCCCATGAAAAGACCGAAACCAAATATGCCGGACAAAGCATATTCCTGTGTGCCATAAAGCTACGTTGTTGTTATTTTTACCAGCGTCGTTTATTTTGGAGAGACAGCGAGATCCTTCTTGTGGCACTGGCACCTCTGTGGCACTCAGCGGCAAGCGTCAGCTGTGGCAGGCGAGCGGTACTAGTTCGGCACCCGTCAAGAAGCTGCGGAGCTGAGGGGGCGGAGCCACCCGTTCTCTGTATGCATCCTTAGAGTAAGTACGTTGTACTTTTTTGTTTCTCATTCATTTTATTTAAGTATGATTTTGCTGGTTTTGCAACAAAAGGGAACATAATACACTCTTTCCAAATTATTACTTTTACAGTCATTTACAACAATCGGCTAAAATAATGAAAATAAATCATCCGTTTTATTATCATTTAAAAGTATATATATATATAAAAAAAATTAAGTTTAAAATTAAAACCCATAAAATGTCCAATCCAAAAATATGTCTGAAAATATCTTCACTCTTCCTCTGCTTATATGTATATGTATGTCAGTAGGTGCCACAAGCTGCCAGAGGGTGCCTCAGGGTGCCAGAGGGTGTGCCAGAGAGTGCCAGAGAGTGCCGCAAGGTGCCAGAGAGTGCCAGAGAGTGCCAGAGAGTGCCAGAGGGTGCCAGAGAGTGCCGCAGGGTGCCAGAGGGTGCCCCCCTGGTCCTTGTATGTTTTGATAGTCTGTTTTATGGTTTATTTGTTTTTTCTTTTGAAGAGCAACGCAAAGTAAAACAGGTAGTCCGGAAGTAAGAATATGTCAAAATAAAAGTGAAGGTAATAGAATAACCATATGCAAGAAAATGGTAACCAGGGTAACACTAGAAGAAAAATAAATAAATATGAATAAGTAAACGTGGGCTGATGGGAGTATGTTGACAATAGTTGACTACATGCGATTTAATATTAATTTATCCATGTACACAGCAAGAATCAAGTTTTCGATTAATCTGTGGATTGTTTGACTGCTAACCCAGACGGAGGACATCGTCGGGCGGTGGAAAGAGCACTTTGAGGAACTCCTAAACCCGACCAACATGTCCTCTGCAGAGGAGGCAGCGCCTGAGGACCTAGGGGGAGGCTCACTCATATCCCTGGCAGAGGTCGCTGAGGTAGTCAAAAAGCACCTTGGTGGCAAGGCGCCGGGGGTGGATGAGATCCGCCCTGAGATGCTGAAGGCGCTGGACATGGTTGGGCTGTCCTGGCTGACACGCCTCTTCAATGTCGCATGGGGGTCGGGATCAGTGCCCATGGAATGGCAGACCGGGGTGGTGGTTCCCATCTTCAAAAAGGGGGACCGGAGAGTGTGCTCGAATTACCGGGGTATCACACTACTCAGCCTCCCGGGGAAGGCTTATGCCAGGGTGCTGGAAAGGAGGCTCCGATCGCTTGTCGAACCTCAGATTCAAGAGGAGCAGTGCGGATTCCGTCCCGGCCGTGGAACAGTGGACCAGCTCTTTACCCTCGCAAGACTACTGGAGGGGTTCTGGGAGTTTGCCCAACCAGTCTACATGTGCTTTGTGGACTTGGAGAAGGCTTTCGACCGGGTCCCTCGGGGGGTCTTGTGGGGGGTGCTGCGGGAGTATGGGGTGCCGGACCCGTTACAACGGGCGATACGGTCTCTGTACGACTGCAGTAGGAGCTGTGTCCGCATTCTCGGCAATAAGTCAGACGCGTTCCCGGTGGGTGTTGGCCTCCGCCAGGGCTGCCCTTTGTCACCGGTCCTGTTCGTGATTTTCATGGACAGGATATCTAGGCGCAGCCTGGGGGCGGAGAACGTCAGTCTCGGGGGTCTCGGGATCGCTTCTCTGCTATTTGCAGATGATGTGGTCCTGTTAGCCTCCTCGGATCGTGACCTCCAGCATTCACTGGGGCGGTTTGCAGCCGAGTGTGAAGCGGCGGGGATGAGAGTTAGCACCTCCAAATCTGAGGCCATGGTTCTCTGCCGGAAACCGGTGGATTGCTCCCTCCAGGTGGGGACGGAGTGCCTACCTCAAGCGAAGGAGTTCAAGTATCTCGGGGTCTTGTTCACGAGTGAGGGTAAGATGGAGCGGGAGATCGACAGACGGATCGGTGCAGCTGCAGCAGTAAAGCAGGCGCTGCACCGGACCGTCTTGGTGAAGAGGGAGCTGAGCCGGAAGGCAAAGCTCTCAATTTACCACTCGGTCTACGTTCCTACCCTCACCTATGGTCACGAACTCTGGGTCGTGACCGAAAGGACAAGGTCGCGGCTACAAGCGGCCGAAATGAGTTTCCTCCGTAGGGTGGCCGGGCTCAGCCTTAGAGATAGGGTAAGGAGCTCGGTCATCAGGAGGGAGCTTGGAGTAGAGCCGCTACTCCTTCGCGTCGAAAGGAGTCAGCTGAGGTGGTTCGGGCATCTAATTAGGATGCCTCCTGGACGCCTCCCACTGGAGGTTTTCCAGGCACGTCCAACTGGGAAGAGACCCCGGGGAAGACCCAGAACACGCTGGAGAGATTACATCTCCCAGCTGGCCTGGGAACGCCTCGGGATCCCCCAGAATGAGCTGGAACATGTTGCCGGTGAGAGGGAGGTCTGGGTCGGCCTGCTTGACCTGCTGCCACCGCGACCCGAACCCGGATAAGCGGTGGAAAATGGATGGATGGATGGATGGAAGTTTGATGCAATACAGTTTGTAATATAGTTTAATCAAAGTCATTTTTGTGTGTGCAGAGTTGTTGCTATTTATTCTTCCACCGTATTGTGCTGCTGCTTGAGTGAACGCAGAGCATAGCCTGCAAAAGGAGACGCAGATTAAGAGTGTTTACCATTTATACCACTAGATGGCAGTATACGTGTATTTAAACCATAGATTTGTTATATTTACCTCTGTCTTTGTTAATTGTGTTATTGATACAGATGTATTTAATGCAGGTT
>NW_022285244.1:0-3622 GCF_004355925.1 Anarrhichthys ocellatus | reverse complement strand
TATTTTTATGTAATAGAAAAGTGAGCATGTGTAGTTCATGAAGCAATGAATAATGACAATTGAAAAATAAAGAGACGTTTGGTTCTTTCTTTTGAAACACTAAGCCTAATTTACCTACTTCATTGATTTAATTGTCACACTTAAATCCTGAATTGACTGGTGAAACAGAAGAAGTTAAAAGGCCAAGATGAGAAGATATAATGTTGGTCAAATACTGTGGTCCGAGCTTCACCGTTCAGCCGCGGTTTAGGTTTAGGGGAAAAAAAAAAAAAAGTTGCCGCGTTCCCCGAGACGCGTGGAGGCGACAACCCCTCAGATTGTGTCCCTCTACACGGCGCTGCCACCCTCGCAAACAACAAACATCAACATGGGAGCAGAGCGGAGCCTCCCAGCCTGCTCCTCCCCCTCCAAGCGAGGCTGAACTGAGGAGGTGCAAAGGGAGGACGGGCTGTTAAAGGGGTTCCCAAACCGTGGTCCAGGGTCCTCCATGCGTCCGTAAGAAGGTCTCCACTAGCAGCAGATTGTAGTGAAAGCACGGCAATTAAGGAACCTTTTGATTTCTATTGCTAATCACGATTTAAATATTTGCTTTGTTAGCTGACATGTCATGTTCAAGCGGACAGCTTGCTGCTAACACAGGGGTTAAAGGGTAAGACACATCATATTCAATATTTTTGTTACTGTCAACGAATCCCATGAAAAGACCGAAACCAAATATGCCGGACAAAGCATATTCCTGTGTGCCATAAAGCTACGTTGTTGTTATTTTTACCAGCGTCGTTTATTTTGGAGAGACAGCGAGATCCTTCTTGTGGCACTGGCACCTCTGTGGCACTCAGCGGCAAGCGTCAGCTGTGGCAGGCGAGCGGTACTAGTTCGGCACCCGTCAAGAAGCTGCGGAGCTGAGGGGGCGGAGCCACCCGTTCTCTGTATGCATCCTTAGAGTAAGTACGTTGTACTTTTTTGTTTCTCATTCATTTTATTTAAGTATGATTTTGCTGGTTTTGCAACAAAAGGGAACATAATACACTCTTTCCAAATTATTACTTTTACAGTCATTTACAACAATCGGCTAAAATAATGAAAATAAATCATCCGTTTTATTATCATTTAAAAGTATATATATATATAAAAAAAATTAAGTTTAAAATTAAAACCCATAAAATGTCCAATCCAAAAATATGTCTGAAAATATCTTCACTCTTCCTCTGCTTATATGTATATGTATGTCAGTAGGTGCCACAAGCTGCCAGAGGGTGCCTCAGGGTGCCAGAGGGTGTGCCAGAGAGTGCCAGAGAGTGCCGCAAGGTGCCAGAGAGTGCCAGAGAGTGCCAGAGAGTGCCAGAGGGTGCCAGAGAGTGCCGCAGGGTGCCAGAGGGTGCCCCCCTGGTCCTTGTATGTTTTGATAGTCTGTTTTATGGTTTATTTGTTTTTTCTTTTGAAGAGCAACGCAAAGTAAAACAGGTAGTCCGGAAGTAAGAATATGTCAAAATAAAAGTGAAGGTAATAGAATAACCATATGCAAGAAAATGGTAACCAGGGTAACACTAGAAGAAAAATAAATAAATATGAATAAGTAAACGTGGGCTGATGGGAGTATGTTGACAATAGTTGACTACATGCGATTTAATATTAATTTATCCATGTACACAGCAAGAATCAAGTTTTCGATTAATCTGTGGATTGTTTGACTGCTAACCCAGACGGAGGACATCGTCGGGCGGTGGAAAGAGCACTTTGAGGAACTCCTAAACCCGACCAACATGTCCTCTGCAGAGGAGGCAGCGCCTGAGGACCTAGGGGGAGGCTCACTCATATCCCTGGCAGAGGTCGCTGAGGTAGTCAAAAAGCACCTTGGTGGCAAGGCGCCGGGGGTGGATGAGATCCGCCCTGAGATGCTGAAGGCGCTGGACATGGTTGGGCTGTCCTGGCTGACACGCCTCTTCAATGTCGCATGGGGGTCGGGATCAGTGCCCATGGAATGGCAGACCGGGGTGGTGGTTCCCATCTTCAAAAAGGGGGACCGGAGAGTGTGCTCGAATTACCGGGGTATCACACTACTCAGCCTCCCGGGGAAGGCTTATGCCAGGGTGCTGGAAAGGAGGCTCCGATCGCTTGTCGAACCTCAGATTCAAGAGGAGCAGTGCGGATTCCGTCCCGGCCGTGGAACAGTGGACCAGCTCTTTACCCTCGCAAGACTACTGGAGGGGTTCTGGGAGTTTGCCCAACCAGTCTACATGTGCTTTGTGGACTTGGAGAAGGCTTTCGACCGGGTCCCTCGGGGGGTCTTGTGGGGGGTGCTGCGGGAGTATGGGGTGCCGGACCCGTTACAACGGGCGATACGGTCTCTGTACGACTGCAGTAGGAGCTGTGTCCGCATTCTCGGCAATAAGTCAGACGCGTTCCCGGTGGGTGTTGGCCTCCGCCAGGGCTGCCCTTTGTCACCGGTCCTGTTCGTGATTTTCATGGACAGGATATCTAGGCGCAGCCTGGGGGCGGAGAACGTCAGTCTCGGGGGTCTCGGGATCGCTTCTCTGCTATTTGCAGATGATGTGGTCCTGTTAGCCTCCTCGGATCGTGACCTCCAGCATTCACTGGGGCGGTTTGCAGCCGAGTGTGAAGCGGCGGGGATGAGAGTTAGCACCTCCAAATCTGAGGCCATGGTTCTCTGCCGGAAACCGGTGGATTGCTCCCTCCAGGTGGGGACGGAGTGCCTACCTCAAGCGAAGGAGTTCAAGTATCTCGGGGTCTTGTTCACGAGTGAGGGTAAGATGGAGCGGGAGATCGACAGACGGATCGGTGCAGCTGCAGCAGTAAAGCAGGCGCTGCACCGGACCGTCTTGGTGAAGAGGGAGCTGAGCCGGAAGGCAAAGCTCTCAATTTACCACTCGGTCTACGTTCCTACCCTCACCTATGGTCACGAACTCTGGGTCGTGACCGAAAGGACAAGGTCGCGGCTACAAGCGGCCGAAATGAGTTTCCTCCGTAGGGTGGCCGGGCTCAGCCTTAGAGATAGGGTAAGGAGCTCGGTCATCAGGAGGGAGCTTGGAGTAGAGCCGCTACTCCTTCGCGTCGAAAGGAGTCAGCTGAGGTGGTTCGGGCATCTAATTAGGATGCCTCCTGGACGCCTCCCACTGGAGGTTTTCCAGGCACGTCCAACTGGGAAGAGACCCCGGGGAAGACCCAGAACACGCTGGAGAGATTACATCTCCCAGCTGGCCTGGGAACGCCTCGGGATCCCCCAGAATGAGCTGGAACATGTTGCCGGTGAGAGGGAGGTCTGGGTCGGCCTGCTTGACCTGCTGCCACCGCGACCCGAACCCGGATAAGCGGTGGAAAATGGATGGATGGATGGATGGAAGTTTGATGCAATACAGTTTGTAATATAGTTTAATCAAAGTCATTTTTGTGTGTGCAGAGTTGTTGCTATTTATTCTTCCACCGTATTGTGCTGCTGCTTGAGTGAACGCAGAGCATAGCCTGCAAAAGGAGACGCAGATTAAGAGTGTTTACCATTTATACCACTAGATGGCAGTATACGTGTATTTAAACCATAGATTTGTTATATTTACCTCTGTCTTTGTTAATTGTGTTATTGATACAGATGTATTTAATGCAGGTT
>NW_022285243.1:0-3624 GCF_004355925.1 Anarrhichthys ocellatus | reverse complement strand
ATGCTGAACAAACAATCACTCAAAGAACAAAACATCCGTGTGTGCGTGCACTGGTGGAGCATGTTTATGGCAGTGATTGCAAGGACATTTTGTAATTATTAATAATTTAAAACTTTCCACTCCGGACATGAGAATGTGACAATGTGCAGTTTGGCATCAACTGAAGGAGGAAATGAAAGAAGAACAACATGAAACATTGTTACTTATTGTATTACTGGAAATGTACAATCTGGGAGGCATCGAGGCGACGTGTGGTCCTGGACACGCCTGCTGTGATGTCACTACCACACAGGAGGTTTGGAGCGTACTTTGTCAACCAGGTGTTGGTCTGTGCACAGACCCCCCCCCTTACCCTCCATCCCTCTTGCTGTTTTACTATTATTACACGTAAAGTTTTTTGTTTGAAGCATAGTTTATCTACTCACACACAAAATGCAGTTTGATGTGTTTGGATAATAATTGTGTCAAGTTCAGGGAGAGACGCCAACATTCTTAAGCACTTGCATTCAGCATATTTCATGGCGGCCCAAATGTAAACTCATGAACAACACATGAAGGAAATGAAATGTGATTTACACAGCCTGCCTTAGCTGTGACACAATGAAAATATATAATTGTTAATTTCACTTAAAAACTGAAGTTCTTTGTTCCCTCAGTCTCTTCACACACTACAAAGATATGCAGTCGATCCTTCCTCCTTCATGCCTCTGGCTCATGCTCGCTCTCTCCCTCTCGTCCTCTCTCAGTATTGAACCTGTGTCAGTCATGTCCGTGTACATTACCTCCATAGATGTGTCGTCTTCTATACACTGTGTCATAGATGGAGGCTTGCTGTCAACCCTGAATCTGTTAAATATGCACTTCTGTTATGATTGTTATGGATTGTTTGGCCTACTCTGGATGACTTATTGCCGGTTTGATTGTTTGGGGAAATATGCATATTTACTCTTAACAGGGAGACTCACAGCACAGCTGTATCAATTTCATCTCCAACCTTGGAAGCAGCATTAAACGGCTAGCGAAGCTGATCCACGATGTATTCACTCAGTAGATGGGGAGGAATATTCAGATTACATACAGTAATTGTGTGTGCACACCTGTTGTATCTGACAGGATGTGTGCAGCATTATTAGCATACAATTAATCGACCACACAACTTCAATACATTCAGGTCTTACGAAATATTAAATCACAAGTGTCTTCTGGTAAAATAAGATAACCAAGTGGAGTGTGTGATCTGTTTCCTCAGAAAGGCATTGATCAGTAAGTCTAAACTGCTGTGTGTTCTGTTTCATCCCTGTTCTTAAATAAGGGGCACACTGCAGAGGACTGTGAAGAAGGGTCATGTGCTCTTCAAGACAATCTGACTTCTTTTTGCAACGAGTCGCCCCCTGATGGACATCAGAAAGAATGCAGGGTGAAGACATGGAGCATTGGCTCCACTTTTCAGACCCAGAGGTTGCCCCTGCTTCCATGTCATGAGTAAGTATATATTGACTAAAGACTAAGAAGGACAATGCCTCTTCAATCTTTTCTTTTTTTACTGTTGGTGAATCTGGAGAGTTTCATGCTGATTCAAGCTGCAGAAGTACTCCAATGTCTGAATGTTTCAATTCAATTACTTTTACTTCTGGAAGCAGGGTCGCCCGACAGATCACTTTTGGAAAATCACAATACTCATCATCCAGAAGTCATTTAGTATATAATGTAAATGTAATAGTTGTGTTGAATGAATTCTCTATATGTATCACTATTCTTTGATCTTTGATGAGAGTGCACTGCTCACACACATTTATGAATGAAACACATGTTTCCTTAAGAGTAACTGAGTTAATGTTTACTTGCACAGGTTATCTCAGCACATTGCTGTTGAGACTACAGATGAAGACGATCTGCTTCCTGTTAATCTGACGGTGCAAAGAAGGAAGGGCTGAGTGAACGTTTCTCCCGAGCAGCAGCCCTGAGAACCACAATACATATCATCATCTTTCAAAGTCCTAATCAGAAGTCAAACGATGATTACAATTCAATTCAAAGAAGTCTGTTAAGACTGAGTTTTGAGTCTTCAGCGGCAGCCTAGTCGCCATGAAAAACAGTTGTTTCTGAAAACCCACGGATACGTTGTGTGAGGACATTTTTGCATTTTGTCTGTGCAAGTCACAAGTATTTCTCTTGAGACCGTTAATGAGAATGATTATGGTCTAATGACGACTTTATCAAGCAGGAAAGTCCATCAAGGGTAGACGGGAGGTGTGTTGGATGGGTCGCACCAACACGAGACTGTCATCCAGCAGACCGCTGTTCATGTCCTGTGTGGAAACAAATGCAAGCGTTGACTTTACACTGGTTATGTGACGTTACACAAGAAAGTCCCCAAACGTCGGCATTCAACGTTTCCCTTTCAATTTTAAGAAACGTGTAATGACAGCAGGTTTTTCTTGTCAACGGATTGAGATGCACCTGTTGGGGGGTTGTGTGTTTCAGTTTATCTGCAGGTTCATACACTTAAACAAGCCTTAATGGGACAATATTTAGTTTTCAGTTGATTTAGTGAGTTTAGAAACATATTAATCATGACAGTGCATGATTTAAAACCTGCTACCAAATGTGTTACGTATGTAGCTCTTACTTACTTCCTTCATTATTGTTTTATTATAACAAGATAATCACCAAACCCAAGTGAAGGGCAGTCTCAACCCTCCACATGAACAAAGGCAGCTGGCATGGTGGACGAGGGTGTGGTGTGAGAGACTGTTCCTCGTAACATGACATGACTTGGAACAAGAGTTGGTAACACTTTATAATAACGACACAATATGAAGCATTAGTTAAGTATGAGTAAGCACTTAATTCATCATTTATAAAGCATTGTTCCTACATCAATAATTCATTAGTATGCAGTTCATAACAACAGTTATAAATGTTTTATTCTTGATTAATAACTTATTTAGATGTACATTATTCATGCATTTATATATATATTGGTTAGGGACTATGTTAATATATGTTAATATATGCTTTATATATAAACATAGTCCCTAACCATTATATATATATGCATGAAAAATGTACATCTAAATAAGTTATTAATCATTTACTAACACTTTATAAATTATCTTATTAATCATCTACAACTCCTTAATAATTGGTTTGTAAAATATATAATACTTCATTTACAAATGGGAAATGCATAATTTATAAAGTATGACAACACAATAGACGAGCTTATTAATCAAGAATAAAACATTGATAACTGTTGTTATGAACTGCATACTAATGAATTATTAATGTAGGAACAATGTTTTATAAATGATGAACTAATTGTTTACTCATACTTAACTAATGCTTCATAGTGTGTAGTTATTATAAAGCGTTACCCAAGAGTTCTATATTAGGTGGTGACTAACCACATACTGGATTACTCTCGGCGTGTACTGTGATTAGTTACACGTAATTAGTTAAATTAGCTTATTGTGTTGCAGGACGCCCTACAGCATCTTAAGTTGGGTTGTTGTGTTGCAGGACGCCCTACAACATCCTAAGTTGGGTTGTTGTGTTGCAGGACGCCCTACAACATCTTAAGTTGGGTTGTTGTGTTGCAGGACGCCCTACAGCATCTTAAGT
>NW_022285242.1:0-3624 GCF_004355925.1 Anarrhichthys ocellatus | reverse complement strand
AAATCCAAACCTACATGGCCCTGTGTGAAAAAGTGATTGCCCCCCCCTGTTAAAACATAAATTAACTGTGGTTTATCACATCTTTGGAAAGCTGAGTTCAATTTCTCTAGCCATACCCAGGCCTGATTACTGCCACACCTGTTCTCAATCAAGAAATCACTTAAATAGGACCTGCCTGACAAAGTGAGGTAGACCAAAAGATCCTCAAAAGCTAGACATCATGCTGCGATCCAAAGAAATTCAGGAACAAATGAGAAACAAAGTAATTGAGATCTATCAGTCTGGAAAACGTTACAAAGCCATTTCTAAAGCTTTAGGACTCCAGCGAACCACAGTGAGAGCCATTATCCACAAATGGCAAAAACATGGAACAGTGGTGAACCTTCCCAGGAGTGGCCGGCCGACCAAAATTACCCCAAGAGCGCTGCGACGACTCATCCAAGAGGTCACAAAAGACCCCAGAACAACATCCAAAGAACTGCAGGCCTCACTTGCCTCAATTAAGGTCAGTGTATGTCCCATTACATCTGGCGTAAAAGTAACACGGCATTTCAGAAAAGGAACATCATACCAACAGTAAAATATGGTGGTGGTAGTGTGATGGTCTGGGGCTGTTTTGCTGCTTCAGGACCTGGAAGACTTGCTGTGGTAAATGGAACCATGAATTCTGCTGTCTACCAAAAAATCCTGAAGGAGAATGTCCGGCCATCTGTTCGTGACCTCAAGCTGAAGCGCACTTGGGTTCTGCAGCAGGACAATGATCCAAAACACACCAGCAAGTCCACCTCTGAATGGCTTAAGAAAAACAAAATGAAGACTTTGGAGTGGCCTAGTCAAAGTCCCGACCTGAATCCGATTGAGATGCTGTGGCATGACCTTGAAAAGGCGGTTCATGCTGGAAAACCCTCCAATGTGGCTGAATTACAACAATTCTGCAAAGATGAGTGGGCCAAAATTCCTCTACAGCGCTGTAAAAGACTCATTGCCAGTTATCGCAAACGCTTGATTGCAGTTGTTGCTGCTAAGGGTGGCCCAACCAGTTATTAGGTTTAGGGGGCAATCACTTTTTCACACAGGGCCATGTAGGTTTGGATTTTTTTTCCCCCTTAATAATAAAAACCTTCATTTAAAAACTGCATTTTGTGTTTACTTGTGTTATCTTTGTCTAATATTTAAATTTGTTTGATGATCTGAAACATTTAAGTGTGACAAACATGCAAAAAAATAAATCAGGAAGGGGGCAAACACTTTTTCACACAACTGTATATGTCATAAATCAGGTTGGTTTCATAGACTCTATGAAACCAACCTGATTGTCTGGGTAGGGGTAACTGGTCCACATAGGTTCTGCCCAACCTGATCTTTTTTCAGGAATGCCACCACGAGTAGAGAAGGGGTGATGACGCATGGAAGAACGGGTTGCTGACTTCAAGTGAGGGTTCACTACTGAAGGGGCCATGTTTGTTGGGCGGGACTGCTTCAATGAGACAAACATGGTCCTCTGTGACAGTGAGAAAGGCTTGTCCACTGCAGCTGCCTGGACGACCCCAGTGGTTTCATTGTGGGATGAAATTGATTGGACTTGAGAAGTTGTTTCTACAGAGTTTGGAGCAACAAACTTCTTTGGTGAATTATCTTCTTTTAGGACAACCTGAAAGGAACGTAAACAAATAGGGGGAAAAATGACACCTCCTAGTATAGCTTTTAATCCTCAGTGGTTTGATTTTTTTCGGTTGTCAATATATTTTAAGGGTGTAAATTGTACAAATGTTATGTTGCTTTTAAAAATCAAATACAATTAAAAGATTAATTAAATGAACAAACTGTATTAAATAACAGATTGCATGCAACTAAAACATTTTAAATGATATACAAGCAAATAAAACTCTAACAAAAGATAGATTTCTAGGTGTCAGTGAACTTGCCCTTCGGCCTGTGTTAAAGTCGACAAACACCTGAGGGGGGGGGGGGGGGCACTGTTCCTGGAAAGTGGAGTAATTCGTAACATATCGGTCTGCTCTGGCAACTGTTGCTGGACTGGGTTCGTCAGTCTTCACTGGTGAAGACAAATGGCATCCTGGGGAAACTAGTAGTGTTGCCTCTTTCTCTTGTGCGGTGGAGGAAATTCTACTTCCTGGCTCTCTGTGGATACCAGCTGCCTGGATGAGTTGTCCATAGGTTTCTCCTGTTAGCTATGGTGCAAATGTTCAAATAAATCAGTCATCTCTTTACAAGAAGTAAACATAAAGCAAGAAATAGCACATTTGAGACTCAACCAAAAAAGCTTATAACAGACTTTTTAAGTTGGTTTTAAAGTAGCTGATAGAGTTGCAGTGCCTCACATCGTCAGGCACTGTGTTACACTGATATGTGGCTTTTATAGAAAAATGTGATTGGGCAAATGGAGTGCGGCAAAATCTTACAATTTCGTATGGAGGATATAATATAATTTACTGAGCGAGTACACACAAAGTAACATAGTGGTGGAGGGGCTAAACTATTAGAAATTGTATAAACCAGACACAAATTGAAAATAATTTAGAAATCTTAAAATTTAGTAGGGGATTTAATGTGAGACATTTTTTACATTTGCTCCCCTCAAGGCGAGCTAAAATGATATACCAGTAAAATTTACACATTTCCCATTAATTCAGGATGTTTCCTAGCAATGGAAATGATCAGAATGTCTTCAGGACACAGGGCAGTGGAAATATGATTGTATTTTAAAAAGTGGTCTTGTGTCTCACTTTACCCCAGCTTAGGGGTAAAGTGAGACAGACCAGAGAAATCAAGGGGGTAAAGTGAACCAGCTGGGGGTAAACTGATCCACTTACTTTTTCCATTTTAAAACTACCATAACAACACATGTTATAACGGTTAGGATCCTGACGGCTAGATTGACAACCACACATTCCAAAACTAATATCGGACTAGTAACAGAATCATGGCGATTGGTCAATTAAGCACATTTTTTTAAACACTTGAAAGTAACTCCGAACAAAATCATATACAACATAATATAATTCAAAAGACAGATAGAACCAGTTGGATTAGAACACAGTCATGGGACCGGACTCAGAACACAGGACTAGACCCACCTGGATTAGAACATCAGCCTCATACTCTATAACAAGACCTACTCTACATTCCAGCCCTGAAGGTTACAGGGAAAGGTGAAGAGTTGCTCTATCCGTGTGGTTCCTCCAGGCCTATTAGGTTGAGGTAGCTTCTTCACCACATCACCTTTAGGAACATGTGCCACATCATTTTCTTTTATAGCAAACGTGGGTCTCTCCCACTCTTTCTTGTTTCCCTGGATTCTTCTGAGGAATTGTGTAAGTATTTCGTCATCCTCAACTTTCTCAACCATGCCAACGTAACGGAGACTCCTGTGTTTGGTTGCAAAGTTAACGAGGACAAAGTCACCCACGGACAGATCTGTGTTTCCAGGATCACTTCTCTCATCCTCAGAGCTCTCTTTGTCAAACTCATCATCAAGTGGGACAGGGACATCACTCTCCTCAGAGCTGCTATGTATGATTTTCTTTTTGGGTGCTTTCTTTTTCGGTTTTCCCTTTTTTTGCTATTTTGCTTTTTCCCTGCCAGTTTCTTTTGTCTCTCTTC
>NW_022285241.1:0-3627 GCF_004355925.1 Anarrhichthys ocellatus | reverse complement strand
ACACAGTGATTGACAGGTCTCTACCAGAGACGTATACGACGTCTCTATGTCACTCAGACATTTATTCAGGAGGTTCAATCCATGTCAACAGGAAGCTTATCAGCATTGGAGGTCTGATAACTTGTCCGTGCAGCCGAGGGCCTCACAGACAGTGAATGTGAACAATGTGGAAACCAGACACCGCTCACCTGGAAGAGACGGCAGGACGCAGGTGTTTGGACCGGGCCTCTCCGGGTCTTCAGGGGAGTATTTGGATTCGAGGACCTGGTGGAGGTTGAAGAACTCTCTGTACCTCCTGTAGGTGAGGTACTTGCTCCCTCCTTTAGTCTTCACCTCCATCACAAACATCTGGGGACAAAACAGAGACGTGAACGAGACGCTTTCTCTCTTTCTCTAGGCTCGGTGAACAGTTCGTGGTGATTCCTTTGGAAGAAAACGTACAAAGTAATCGATGAAGCCTTTGTTCTCCTCCACATCAGCGATGGTGGCGCTGATGGCGATGTTATGAGGCAGCTGATCAAAGTCACTGAGAACAGAAGACACAACCTGAATGAGTTTATGGAGGCATTGCTGCTGGAGAAATGCATTTTGATCCCATTATTTTCAAGTCATCAGATCTGAAACAAAGTGTTTATGATATTAAATCCTGATATTAAACCTTTAAATGTCAGAGAGTTAAAGTCAGATATCTGAAGACACACCAGAGGCGACATATTTGCCATTTCTTTCTCTTCTGTCGCAGTTTCAACACACTTTACATGTTGCATGTATTAATGAGCAAAACAATTCAACATAAAACACACATTTCTCTCTGAGATAGAAACGAACACACAGAGTCAGCCTCTCCAATGTGAAGAGGAAGCTCACTAGTAACTGATATGACACTGTGATATTGTATCAGCGCTATAGAGACTGTGGAGCCTCAGACACGAGGAGTAGAAGCAGCTCACCTCTCCTCTCGCAGCTGCTGCGGCACAGACATCCTGATGTTTGCAGAGCAACTCTACACGTCGTGAGCGGAGAGAAGCTTCACTCTGATCCGTCTGCAGCGGAGAGGATCAGGCAGCAGGAAGCCACAGTTCCCTTTCAACGTAATAAAACAGAGGAAGCGTGCGTTCGTTTGGGCGGCGGGGGGCGGGGCCTTTGGGGCACAGGTGTGCACGTGAGACACGGCAGGAAGGTTATGACGTAACCTCAGGCAACAGGTAGAGCGTCACAACTTGTAAGGATGATTTAAATCAAAGCCTTATTTCATGGAGTCTGACCTGAGCAGTTACAGGGACAGTGTGTGAGCTCTAGTGGCCCTCTAGTGGTTTGTGGCAGAATGCAGCGTTTGGTCCCACACACACACGTTACATCCAGTGTAAACAGGTTCAATACATCCACACAATATGTGTGTTTTGTGATGCTACATTGGCCCAAACATATCAAACATCCTGTAGTTTCTTGTCTCTTTGTGGTGGTTTTGAGTCTCTTGCTGGTCTGTAAGTGTCTCTCTGAAGGACATGTAGTTGTTGAAGGACCTGGGGGCCCTGACACTTTGGGGGCTGTGCACAGTAACCCTGTTCAGTAACCCATGTCTACTCGTGGTGTAACGTACTGAGTACTGGCTGAAGGTAAATTTTAACTGATGTGTTCACATGTCATCTGTAAAATGTAGTTTTGGTGACAAACTTGAATAAATCCAGTAGTTTGAAGGAGATGTTTATGAATATAAAATAGATATTAGAGATGAATTATGAGCTGTTTAACTTCATAACACGAGCTCTAAGCACATTATTATACTTCTGTAAACATAATAATGATTTTTGGGACTGTGGCAAAACAACAACACCAACAACAACAAAAGGATCTGCATCTGCCAATAACAATCATCAATGATCGGCAATTAGTATCGCTGGCAAAAACAACAACGTGGTTTAGGACCTAAAAGTCACATTTGCCTTTTTTCTGTCGTGCTGATCCGATCAACGGCTGTGATGTGGTCTCATCACCTCTTCACCTTCAGTAATGTGGAGCAGAAAGGCCTGGACATAATAAACACAGGAGGAGTTACAGGAGGGAACACTTACCAAGTGGTACAATAATCTAACGTGCATCACATCTCTGATCTCTGTACTGTCAGTGTGCAGTAAACACCATATCACTGGCTGTTGTATTAGCTGAGAAAATCATGGATATAAATAAGTTTCATTTTGAAGCTGTTTCTGAATCCCCTCCTTGTTCTAGAGGTCACTGTACCAACACCACCGACTGCAAATGAGTTTTGAAGATCTTAGTATAAATAGTAGCCTCTGGGAGTCCCCGAGCACTTCTCAGGAAGCTCATTATTCCTACAGAGCTTCTGTTTCACTCCAGAGTTCACAGTCGCACCTCCAGAGCTCCTCCTCCGTCCATTCCCACCAGCGCTGCCATGCGCTCCATCCAAACCTCCATGAATAACGCCCACATTCAATTTGAGTGATTAGTGTAAACGCTGTGAACAAGATGGTGACTGTTGGCCGCCTCTCCCAGCCTCCCACTCTGAACCGTCACACGGTGGCAGACGGTTCATCCACGTCACAAACACACAGCATTACTGCAGTGTGTGCTGGCGAGAGACCACGTTAACATTTAGTAAACAACATACTGTTCAGCTTCTGTTTTCACCTTTTATTTAAGGAGAAACAGACGAATCAAAGTAAACTAAAGACTGAACCAAACAAGTCAAACCTAAAGACACAGAATGAGTCCTTCTCTGTCAGAGCCTGAGCTGGATCAATTTACATTTTTCAGTTTCTAAAAACCACGGGTACGTTGAATGTCCACGTTTTTGGATTCGGTCAGAGCGAGTTGTGTAGTATTTATTGAAAGTTCCATGCTATAATAACGAGTAAGTCCTCCTGCAGGACAGGTAGGACGGGTCAAACTAACACAAGACTTCACTCAGACCACTGCTCATGTCCGTGTGAAACCAAAGGCACACACTGACCTTACGCTTTTTACATTCATGACATTGTTTCGGTTGATGTGTTACATTGTTGAATTATATTGTTTCTGTTGTTGCGTTACGCTTATTTGCTACATTGTTTTGTTTTTTGTGACATTGTTTTGTTACGTTGTTGCGTTACGTTGTTGCGTTACGTTGTTGCGTTATGTTGTTGCGTTATGTTGTTGCCTTACATTGTTTTGGTTGTTGTGTTAGTATTTGAACACCAACCATGGCCTAGTGTAGTGTGATTTATTTGGTAATTTAACTGCATAAAGTGTCTTTGAGTACCATGAAAAGCTCTCCATGAATAAATTGTATTGTTAACATTAATCAAGCTGTGAGACAAAACATACAGTAACAAATGTGCGAGTATGTGTGTGTGTGTGTGTTTGTCTTTTAATTGATGGTTATTGGGTAGAATTCTGTTAACTTAGACTGTCAATCATAAGAAACAAGGTCTATGCACGTAGTGAGCGTATATTGAGACGATCCAACACCGATGTTTGAGGGGAACCCATAGCGTCACAGTTTGAAGCTTAGGTCCCATAGAAATAGAATAGGAGTAGAACAGACATTAACATTCAAATCAGCATAGCTGGATGGCCAGAGTGGCTGTATAGAAGTCTATGAGAAAATGACTCTACTTCTCTCTTGAT
>NW_022285240.1:1369-3628 GCF_004355925.1 Anarrhichthys ocellatus | reverse complement strand
ACAGAGAGAGAGAGAGAGAGAGAGAGAGAGAGAGAGAGAGAGATGGACAACGAGATCATTTACTATAACTTCCTCAATTGCGAAACACCTGTGCTGAATATATTCGGTTGTAGCCAGAGTTGGACTCACATGACTGATCAGCAGCTTCTGCAGTACTTCTTCTACTCTGTTTGCTGGCTGATTACAGCCATGTGTAGCCTCTAGCGACAATTTTTGACCAAGTGTATTTGCTCCAAACCGGTTGATGGAAACGCACCTAGTGACAAGTGTTTCCTGTTGTTTCCGAAGCTGCATTTTTTTTAATTTGTCAAATTAACTTTGAAGTTAATGTGACAGGATGTCTCATTAATATAACAGAATATTAACTATTTGTCATAATCTTGGTTTTTGTTGAGTTTGTTTCCTGATTATTTTTGTTCCTCACCTCCTGTGTCCTGTTTGTTTAACTTCCTATCTTTGTGGTTTTTTCTCTGGTCAGCCTTGCTCTGGTTCCTTCTGTTTCTTCCACCAATCAGCTTTCAGCCAGCCCTTGTGTCTGCGCACCTGTGTCTTGTTGTCTGATTAGTTTCTTGTGTATTTATAGTCCTGCCTTTTGTCTGGTGGTTGTCAGTGTGTCTGCTATGTTTCCTGTTTGTATCGGTGCAGGAAACACACCGACCAATGCGTTGTAAATCACATCACGTGATGCAGCTCAGCCAATCACATTTGAGTATTCTGACAAGTTTCCTGACTCGAGTGAGATGTCCACACACGGGGGAGACGAGGAAAGAGAACGAAGAGCAGGAGAATTACGTGAGTCAGAGAAGTTATTTCACATGACGTTCTCCAAGAAGAGAAATGTGGTCAGAGAGACCAGAGTCTAGAATGAACAGACTCCTATAGGTTCATTCTTCCCACTGACAGTTTAAAACCAGGATGTCTCATTTGTTCAGAGACCTTGACGATTATTAAAAGCGGTAAATGAAGCGCTATTACGAGACAAAGCACAACTTTTTTGAGCAAACGTACCCACTCACATCTAAATGAAGACACAGAAAATAAACCTAAGAGTCCAATATGATCAGAATCCTAACACATTAATTCACTGACCAATGATGTTAATGGAGAGACTAGAGCTGAAACAAGTGGTTTAATAACCACAGATAAAGTCCATGCTCACTTATTTATCTTGTTAGAAGATGAGAAAAATATAATATTGTGTTTTTTTTGATTGACATCACTTCACACCTGAATGAACTGAATTTAAAGCTGCAGGACAAATCAGTGAAATTCATTTTTCTAAAATGAAGTACTTCATTTTAAGATGCACATTTTTCAAAAGCTTTCTGTTATGTCAGTTATTCTTTAATCCAGCCATTATTTTACTTGAAATGAGAAGAACATTTATTTATGTATTTCTATGTATTATTTATAATCCATCCAGTTAAATTTGAAAACTGAGAATAATAATTGTTAAAATATAATTGATGTGTACTTTCTTCTTGTTGACTACACAGAGACGTCACTGCTAGGCTTCTTGAATATATATATACAGTTGTGTGAAAAAGTGTTTGCCCCCTTCCTGATTTCTTATTTTTTTGCATGTTTGTCACACTTAAATGTTTCAGATCATCAAACAAATTTAAATATTAGACAAAGATAACACAAGTAAACACAAAATGCAGTTTTTAAATGAAGGTTTTTATTATTAAGGGGGAAAAAAAATCCAAACCTACATGGCCCTATGTGAAAAACTGATTGCCCCCTAAACCTAATAACTGGTTGGGCCACCCTTAGCAGCAACAACTGCAATCAAGCATTTGCGATAACTGGCAATGAGTCTTTTACGGCGCTGTAGAGGAATTTTGGCCCACTCATCTTTGCAGAATTGTTGTAATTCAGCCACATTGGAGGGTTTTCGAGCATGAACCTCCTTTTTAAGGTCATGCCACAGCATCTCAATCGGATTCAGGTTGGGACTTTGACTAGGCCACTCCAAAGTCTTCATTTTGTTTTTCTTAAGCCATTCAGAGGTGGACTTGCTGGTGTGTTTTGGATCATTGTCCTGCTGCAGAACCCAAGTGCGCTTCAGCTTGAGGTCACGAACAGATGGCCGGACATTCTCCTTCAGGATTTTTTGGTAGACAGCAGAATTCATGGTTCCATTTGGTCTAATATTTAAATTTGTTTGATGATCTGAAACATTTAAGTGTGACAAACATGCAAAAAAATAAGAAATCAGGAAGGGGGCAAACACTTTTTCACACAACTGTATATACA
>NW_022285240.1:0-1269 GCF_004355925.1 Anarrhichthys ocellatus | reverse complement strand
GAAAAAGTGATTGCCCCCCCCTGTTAAAACATAAATTAACTGTGGTTTATCACATCTTTGGAAAGCTGAGTTCAATTTCTCTAGCCACACCCAGGCCTGATTACTGCCACACCTGTTCTCAATCAAGAAATCACTTAAATAGGACCTGCCTGACAAAGTGAGGTAGACCAAAAGATCCTCAAAAGCTAGACATCATGCTGCGATCCAAAGAAATTCAGGAACAAATGAGAAACAAAGTAATTGAGATCTATCAGTCTGGAAAAGGTTACAAAGCCATTTCTAAAGCTTTGGGACTCCAGCGAACCACAGTGAGAGCCATTATCCACAAATGGCGAAAACATGGAACAGTGGTGAACCTTCCCAGGAGTGGCCGGCCGACCAAAATTACCCCAAGAGCGCAGCGACGACTCATCCAAGAGGTCACAAAAGACCCCAGAACAACATCCAAAGAACTGCAGGCCTCACTTGCCTCAATTAAGGTCAGTGTTCATGACTCCACCATAAGAAAGAGACTGGGCAAAAATGGCCTGCATGGCAGAGTTCCAAGACGAAAACCACTGCTGAGCAAAAAGAACATAAAGGCTCGTCTCAGTTTTGCCAGAAAACATCTTGATGATCCCCAAGACTTTTGGGAAAATACTCTGTGGACTGACGAGACAAAAGTTGAACTTTTTGGAAGGTGTATGTCCCATTACATCTGGCGTAAAAGTAACACGGCATTTCAGAAAAGGAACATCATACCAACAGTAAAATATGGTGGTGGTAGTGTGATGGTCTGGGGCTGTTTTGCTGCTTCAGGACCTGGAAGACTTGCTGTGGTAAATGGAACCATGAATTCTGCTGTCTACCAAAAAATCCTGAAGGAGAATGTCCGGCCATCTGTTCGTGACCTCAAGCTGAAGCGCACTTGGGTTCTGCAGCAGGACAATGATCCAAAACACACCAGCAAGTCCACCTCTGAATGGCTTAAGAAAAACAAAATGAAGACTTTGGAGTGGCCTAGTCAAAGTCCCGACCTGAATCCGATTGAGATGCTGTGGCATGACCTTAAAAAGGCGGTTCATGCTCGAAAACCCTCCAATGTGGCTGAATTACAACAATTCTGCAAAGATGAGTGGGCCAAAATTCCTCTACAGCGCTGTAAAAGACTCATTGCCAGTTATCGCAAACGCTTGATTGCAGTTGTTGCTGCTAAGGGTGGCCCAACCAGTTATTAGGTTTAGGGGGCAATCACTTTTTCACACAGGGCCATGTAGGTTTGGATTTTTT
>NW_022285239.1:0-3629 GCF_004355925.1 Anarrhichthys ocellatus | reverse complement strand
CAAAACTACTTAGTTAGGTTTAGACAACTAAACTACTTAGTTAGGTTGAGACAACAAACATACTCAGTTAGGTTTAGACAACAAAACTACTTAGTTATGTTGAGACAACTAAACTACTTATGTAGTTAGGTTGAAACAACAAAGCTTTTGCTGCCTTTTATACGTTCTCGTTTATGATTATGTGGATAACAAACGGCAAAATTTCGTTGGATATCTACGAATTAGAGTGCATTACTTTTTGTGGAATGCCGGACGAGACTAGCCTTCAATCTACTTACGGATCAGGTTCTCTTTGAAGAGTCCACCATGTTGCACCTCCATGTTTCTGAAGAAGCCTAGAACTGACAAACCAAACATCGCACCAAATACTTTCCCTTCTGCTTCGTAGTAATGCCGGGAAGTCTCAATCTGAAGACATTACAGACACTACAGACAAAGACACCATGCACTGGTTCATTTAGAGATTTCAGTCTATTTATCTTCCATAACTTGTCTTCTTTCAGACTAGTGAAAAGAACATCGAAAATACACATTTAGATGTTTCTACCACGATGTCTGTTTGTGTCTGTAGATGTCTTATAGAGGTTTGTTTAAACATTAAAAAGGAACTGGGAGGAAAGGTGTGGAGGTTCTGGGTGCTGATAACAAAATGAGAAAGTGTATCTCAGAAGTTAGCTGTCTAACCTCTCCACAAACGAATGCACAGCTGAACCACTCTTTATCACTTCATGGAGACACAATGTCTGAGTACATACACTTTATTACATGCCTATTCCCACATCTGCACAGGCAGACATTACTGTATAGAAAAGAGAACAAAGCTTCGGTCAGAGTGAGACTCTCATTCCCTTCCTCCTTCTCTGCTCCTCTATTGTTCTGCTTTCACCACGCTGATTTTGTTTTTCTGCATCAAGGCTCTTCTCATTTATTCCTCTGCTTTGTCATTTACTGCATGCCTCTCCTCTTTTCCACCATGCTGCGTTTCTCTTGTCACTTGGCGTCCTTATCGAGGCTCGGCGCGGCAGTCGCTTGTCACCGGAGTTTTGAAGTTTCCTGGCTTTCATTTTAGCATGAGGCGTGATGTGGTTTTGATATCTCTCCTGCACAAATTTGTAATTTTCTCCTCACAGTTTGTCATCACGTTTTATCACTGTACAAATCAACTCAACCAATTTCAAATGGATCAGTGGGATTTTTTCTTCTCCTTATCAGTGTGTCTGAAGACACCTGGATGATAAAGGTTTTCTGTTGGTTTGACAAAAATACACATTCATTACTACAGTGAAGTCAAATGAGTTGATCACAGAGAAACATCACATCCAGTCTGAGTGTTTTCAGTTGAAATCATGTCACTGATTGATATAATATTAATAATAATAACTTTATTTATATAGCAGCTTTAAAAACAGATTTTACAAAGTACTTTGACAGACAAAGCAGCAAAAACAATAATAACAGAAAGCTCAACAGTGATGCCCAACAAAGACAACTAAGGTACGAGTTAAACCCGATAAAACACCATAAACAATACGATAGAAATAAAATAATACATAAATGAAATAAAATAATTTAGTAAAATCAACAAATAAAAAATAAAGCAGTAAAGTGACGACATCACATAAAAGCCAGTCTGTAGAAATGTGTTTTAAGAAGTGATTTAAAACAGATACTGATTCTGCGAGGCTGATCTCCTCAGGCAGGTCCTTCCAGAGCCGAGGGGTCCTGGTGGCAAAGGTACGGCCACCTTTAGTTCAGCCTCGACTTTGGAGCAGCCAGAAGGCCCCCCCCCCCTGCAAGGATCTAAGGCTAACTGTTTTTTTTGCCAACATCTAATGTGACACAAGGAGGACGTGTGTTGAAGCCATTCAATGCACATGTTTAAGTCTTCACAGTCTCACACTGCATTACATTTCAGCATTGTTAAAAGTCTGCCGAATTAGCTATTAGGAGTTCCTGTAAGCAATGAATGTACAGACAGCTGTGGTTTGATACCAAAGAAAAATTTTAAATGCCATGATTCTCAGGCAAATTCTGGATTTAAAAGGAACCTCTTTTGAATTCAGACTGGTCAGTGTCTCTCAGACTGGTCAGTGTCTCTCAGACTGGTCAGTGTCTCTCAGACTGGTCAGTGTCTCTCAGAGTCTGATACCACGGCACCTTGTTGTCTTTAGGGCTTTGAAGTAACTCTAAACAGATCCACATCAATATTTGATGCTCAGAGCAGCTGACGTAGTAGACAGAGAGAGGACGTCGGCCGTCGTCATCCAGCATTCATAGCTATGTGTAATTATTTAGTACGTTTGCACACATCAGGCAACAGAAAGTGGATGGATCAAACAGACATGGGTCTTTCAGACAGCAGACCGCTGTTCATGTTTTGTCATGTAACCTCCAGAGTTACTTCAACTCAAACAACGATAGTTTTGTTGCCTAAACCTAACTGAGTTGTTTCCTGTGAAGACAGAATTCATGTTGAAAAGACCATGTATCTATATAACGAGCAGAAATGCACGAAAGATGAGGAGTAACTTTTGTGTGATTCCTTCTGAACCGTTGTGTGAGGATACTCTGCGTATGGAGGAGGTCGGGTTGGATGGACGAGTCAAACAAACAGGACTTTCACAGCGTGTCAACTTTGACTTATTTTACCGTAGTTTTGTTACTTAACTAAAGTACTCCACTTACTCTACTTACGTAAGTTAAACTCATTTTACCTACAAGTGTTCTTATTTTAACACAAACTAAGGTCTTTTCCTAAACCGCTCAAGTAGAAGTGTCAGAGCATCTCAATGTGGTGCACATTGAGACTGAAGAAAGACAAGTTTGTCAATAACAAGAATGACGAGTTTTTCTTTGGCATTCACTGTTAAAATGTGACTTTAAATGTGAGATTCAGATACACAGCAGTGTTACTGAAGAGATGCACCAAGAGGTCAGACTCGGTACCATCTTTCATACTATCAGTGCTTGTGTGTGTGTGTGTGTGTGTGTGTGTGTGTGTGTGTGTGTGTGGGGGAAATTAATAGGACTCGGCAAATTAAAAAGACACACTGGAGGAATGTGGGAAAGAGAGAAAGCAGAAAGAGGAGCTGATGCATGAGAAGAGAATAAACAGGGTGAGCCGAGGCTGCTCGGCCTGATGCAGAGGACACGAGACAGAGGAGACGTTTGAGGGACTCGTCGCTCATTTAGAACAAATTTAACAAAGTCGTCCCGGGAGGTTGTCATGGTGAAGCCTCTCTGTCGATGGCGTCAGTGGAGGTTTGTTTCCTTCCAGGTCGCTGTGTTTTCAGTCTCATCAGTTCGACTTCTTCTTCTTTTAATAACATCTTTCTCTCTTAGTTCTGTATTTCACAGTGTGGAGTCGCCCTGCTCTCCTTTCTGCACAGCGGTGTGTGAACGCAGCACAGCAGGACGGTTCTGGGATATTCTGGGGACAGTGGACCCCCCCCCCCGAGAGGATGGTGACATGTTTGTTCCTGAGGCCTTCAAAGACAACAGGTCATCATAAAAAGGACACCGGAGCTGCTTTCACTGTCCTACGCTGTCCCCTATTACATGTGTCCCGACGACTTTCAAAGTTTTGGTGAACCTTTAAAATCTGCAGTGAGTCCAGATGATCCAGATGA
>NW_022285238.1:0-3629 GCF_004355925.1 Anarrhichthys ocellatus | reverse complement strand
ATACATACATACATACATACATACATACATACATACATACATACATATATATATATATATATAGTGCTGGGCAAGTTAACGCATTAATTAACGCCGACAATTATTTTATCGTGCGTTATCGCAGTTTTTTTTATTATTAAGCGACATTTTTAACACAAGAACCGTCAGCTGTTTGTGTGGCGTCTGTTCCTGTTTCCTTCACCTACATTCCCCTGGGTCCTAAGTCCCTCCATGTACAGCTTCTTATCACCCTCTATGTACCAACGTACATAACAAATACCACACATATTACGGTAATCAGCGTTGCATATGTGTCCAGTGTTTCCCCTACCATTCTATTATATATATACACAGTCTATCTGCAGTACTCATTCATGATGACAGATAATCGACTTTGGATGTACCCTATGTACGTGTTGGAGGTGAAATGCATGCTGGGATACGTAAGGTGTGCTCATCTCACCCAGGATGAGCAACAGCTCCTGAGCTCGGCCCAGAGCGAACACGGGGATCAGACAGCGGCCCTCCCGGTTCACGATGTCGTGGACGGTGTTACAGAAACGAGCCTCCCTCTCCTCTCGCTTCTCGTGGATGTGAGTCCCGTAGGTCGACTCCTGAGGGGGGGGGGGGGGGCGTTACAGCCAGGGTTTAAATAAAGTTTTTGTAATTGAATGAACACATCTGTGAGCTCCACTCACAGTGATCAGGATGTCGGGTTTAACGCTCGGGATCTCTGCTGCCATCAGATGTCTGTCCTCCTGACGGGAGAAGTCTCCTGTGTACAACAACTACACACACACACACACACACAGTCAGAAAAACTAATGTGTGTACGATCACTCGTCTTCGTTGAGACCAACAAAAGCACAAACGTTTTCTGAATGAAGGACAGAAGTGACTGAACATCAGGGCGGAGCCTCAGAAGCAGGACGCACCTTGACGCCGGCAATCTCGATCATAAACATGGCCGCCCCAAGGACGTGGCCGGCGTGGTAACACCAGAACTTGATGCCGGCCACCTCCTTCACCTCGTGGAAGTTGATGGTCTCGATCTTCTCCATGCTCTCCTCCAGGTCTGTCTCTGTGTACAGCATGTCATCTGCTGAGATGTTACTGCAACACACACACACACAGAGCGCCTTTAACCACACACACACACACACACACACACACACACACACACACACACACACACACACACACACACACACACACAGAGCGTGTTTAACCCCCCCCCACACACACACACACACACACCTGACTTTGACGTAGTCGGACAGCAGCCAGCGGTAGATGGCCTTGGTGGCGTGCGTCATGAAGGTGCGTCCTTTAAAGCTGGTCTTCTGCAGGAACCAGGGCAGAGCTCCACAGTGGTCCAGGTGGAAGCTGAAGAGCAACAAGCTCAATATTCACTCTGCAAACATCAGGGGGGGGTGTATGTGAGTGTGTGCGTGTCTGTGTGAGTGTGTGTGTCTGTGTCTCTATGTGTGAGAGTGTGTGTGCGTGCGAGTGTGTGTGTCTATGTGCGAGTGTGTAGTAGATTTCTTGAATGAACTCACTGGCTGATGAGCAGCAGGTCGATCTCAGCCGGGTCGATCAGGTCGATGTACGGCAGAGCGTCCATCCCCTCCAGACCGGGATGGATCCCACAGTCCAGCTAAACCACACACACACACACACACACACACACACACACGTGTGTTACACACTAGCTGGCGGTAACGTTTACAGCTGATGGGACCACACCTACCATGATCTTTCTTCCTTTGAACTCCAGGATGATGCAGGACCGTCCCACCTCCTGTCCTGCTCCTCTGGAGACAGACGCACGCACACACACACACACACACACACACACACACACACACACACACACACACTTGTTAATCAGGAGCACGTTCTGTTCACTACAGACTCGTTAAAAGTCAAAGTTTCTGATGTCAGTGAAACAGAAGAAGAGTATTTATGAATGAGTTCGGTCTCGTGAGTACCAACAGTAGAAACAGTATTAAAGAGTTTAAACTCAGCGGTCTCGTGGGTACTAACAGTAGAAACAATAGAAACAATAGAAACGTGTTTAAACTCACAGAGGTCTGATCAGCAGTTGGTCACTTTCCTCCGCGGGAACCGTGACGTCAGACTTACGTTTTGTCGCCATGGTTACTTTGATGAACTGATTAATCTTCTTTTATTTCACAAATACAAATGAATTCATCGCAGATACGCGCGTCGCCTCAAGTTTGGAAAGTGCGTCACTTCCGGGTCCTGCTGGAAAACCTGTCCGTGGAACAACCCGTGGAAACCTTTGGTTCCGCCTTCAGGTTTACTTTATCTTTATTATTATCATCATCATCATTATGAAAGCCAAACATGAACATATAGAAAACAAATATAATTTAAAAAATGTATATTTTACTCAATCAACACAATATAATAACTTTGTCTTAAAACAAGTAAATCTAAATGAGTTATTGAGTTTTACATTTTAACATAAAGATCAGTTTAATTATTAGTTTAGTTCCCCCACTGTCATCTCATGGCAACAATTTAACTTAATTATAAATACATATGTACAAGTATATATATGTGTATATTCTATGTGAATATTTGTGGTATCAGTGTATTTTATTAGTACTATTTCTACATCACTATTCATCTGATTATTTGTATTTATTTTAAGCACTTTGTAATCACTGTGTGTTAAATATACTTTATGATTATTAAGAATACGAGTTCAATGATTGTTATATGTTCTTGTGATCAAATAAAATGATAGAAATGTATTTTTGGACATGTGACATTCAGAGCTTTTCAATAAACTAGAAACGAAAGCTGTGGTGATGTTTGACCCGTTTTATATATAATATCTATATATAGATATTATACATCTACATATTGCATATATTCTGACTTTATTACTCTGTAGTCCTGACACACTTCATGTGAAGCTTCTTGTGACTTCACTCTGAATCAAACCTTTATTGATTATCATTAAATCTCCACAAACCTCCAGAAGGAGTGAAGAGAGTAGAGCAGGAATCATTATTTAACAGAGTAACTGATTCATTGTTCTTCAGAAAAACACTTAGCAAGACAGCATCAACTATTAATATTATTACATTAACAGTTAGAGGTTAATGGAGCTAAATCTCTGTGAGAATTTGCAGCTTTTCTGTTTTCTGTCACAAACTGAATGTTTCTGTTGGTCGAACAAAACGAGACATTTGAAGACGTCGTCAACTGTGAGAGATGCAAACAATCATTAAAGAGCTGAAATGAATAAAGAAGGCAGAGACGGGGTGAAATAAAAGAACAAAGCAGAAACGGAATAAAATGGAAGAAAAGAAAGAAAAATGGACAAAGAGGATAAAAGTAGAATACATTCATATTTATCACGTTCACTGTTAAAGGAGGATGTCATCTGCTTTTAATGACACTGTGCATTAGAAGTAAATGATATCAGACGGAAGGTTTCCCTTCAGCCAACAGCTTAAAACAAGTAAGACTGAAGTCCTGTGATGATCAGATGTGACCACTAGTCGGCGCTGTGTAGGGGGCTTGATGTGACACGAGAGAGAGAGGGAGAGAGAGAGAGAGAGAGAGAGAGAGAGAGAGAGAGAGAGAGAGAG
>NW_022285237.1:0-3629 GCF_004355925.1 Anarrhichthys ocellatus | reverse complement strand
ACAAACATTCATCATCAACACATAAAGGAACACTTCATCCTTCAGTTTATCACAAACATTCATCATCAACACATCTGGAGATTTGTGGTTTTACCTGGACAGGAAGGGGATGAAAAATATATGAGAAGAAACTAAAACTGTCAGAGACATGTAGTAAAAAGTACAATATTTACCTCTAAGATGTAGTACAATAAAAAGTTCAATATTTACTCTGAGATGTAGTACAGTAAAAAGTACATTTACCTCTGAGATGTAGTGGAAAAAGTACAATTTCTGGTTAAAATACTCCCAACCACTAGGTGGCGACATTGCACCTTAAACTAGTTACCAACCTTCAAAAAACATGAAGAAGGAGAAGTTCAAAGTTCACTGGGAAGTTACACTCGTGTGCTGCTGTGGCGTGTTGCCCTAACTCAACATCAACAACAAAAATAGATTTAAACATATATTTTTCGGAGGAGACAGTTCACGGAATAAGTAAGTAAACATTAAAATGCTGCAACCTCCCTCTGACGTCATGACTCGGAGCTTTTAGCTGTTTTAGCGGATGTTTACACCAAGTTGTTGGCTGCTAGCCGATGTTAGCGTGCTACACCTGCGACTGGCGTAGTTCAACAGTTTATGTTTAATTAGTTTATCTTTACGTAAGTAACGGTTGGTGACGTCACGTGTCCCTTTCAATCTGCTTTTTTACCTTATTTAGTGATTTTAGCTGTTGCCTGACAGCTAACGTTAGCCGCTGTTTAGCTAGGCTGCTAAGCTAACAAACTATCCAGATCTGATCTTACACAAGTGTAACGTTACTGCCCGTTAATGTTACTTAACCTAGAAACAGACACTAGATTTACTAACAGTTCAACGACAGTATGTCTGTCCGATCTGCTCAGTGTCCAGTTTGTCTGGTATCGTTACACCGAGCTTAACTTCAGAGTGTTATACAACAGCCCTGCAGTAAATTCTGTTATTATGTTACGAGACTACAGCCTCCCAAATAACCACAGTTCAAAAGTCTCTCTAAAAAAAGTAAAAGCAGTAATAATTAAGTGTAGAAAAATGATGTCACAATGAAAAGTCCTGCATTTAAAATGCAAGTAAAATAAGTACTGGCATCAAATAAAAGTACCAAAAGTAAAAGTACTCCTATTTCAGAATCATATAAGTGTTTTATAATCATTGATGCATTAATAAGTTCATCACTGTAATGGTGCAGCTATATTAATAATCTTTAACCTGACTTTCTTCTCTTACCTTCAGGTTGCAATGTCCTCCTACACCTGCATCAGCTGCCGAGTGGCCTTCGCAGACGGCGAGGTGCAGCGAGCGCACTACAAAACCGACTGGCACCGCTACAATCTGAAGCGCAAGGTGGCCGACATGCCGCCGGTGACCGCCGAGAACTTTCAGGAGCGCGTGCTGTCGCAACGGGCGGCCGACGAACAGCAGCTGAGCGACCTGGCGGCCACCGAGGGCTGCGCCGTCTGCAACAAGAAGTTCTCCAGCGCCAACGCCCACCAGAACCACATGCAGTCCCACAAACACCAGCAGGCCGAGAAGCAGGCCCTGCTCGCCGCCCAGAGGAAAGTGGAGAAGATGAACGAGAAGAACCTGGAGAAGGGACTCGGCGATGAGAAGGCGGATCGCGACGCCAGGAACGAGGCCCTGCAGCAGGTCCTGAAGGAGCAGCAGAGGCCGAGTCCAGCCCAGCAGGAGCAAGGAGCGACGAGGCAAAAGGTGGAGAAGATGGAGAAACCCCCGAGGTTGATGTGGCTGGAGGAGCAGGCCAAGAGGAGAGAGAAAGAAGAGGGAGCCACCGCCGTGGAAGGTGAGGAGGAGAAATAAAACAATGTACTTCTTCAAAGAAGTCTGCTTGTTTTTAAGATATTTCCCTTAGTTTCTCACAATTTCTAGACCTTTGACGTTCTCAGAAACGCCTCCCATACGGCCTAAAATGTTGGATACAGTGGGTCCATACACCGACTCGATGTCACGTGTGTGTCTTGCTTCCCGATCGCAAACAAGCACTACACACCTGTGTCTAAACACTCTTGTTGCATTGTGATGCGTTCAAGCTCTATTCAGTTAAAATGAGCATTGGGTGAAAGGGAAATTGTGACTTTAATGTGTTCAAATGTAATCTTGTAAAATTCAGTATTTGGCGAGAGACCTGAATAAATCAGTTGTTTGAGTTGTTTTCACACGCACGTTTTTATTAGTTCTGTGTTAAAAAGTGACATCTTGTTCCAATAACAATCTTCCAGAAGAGTGGGAGGATGTCAACGAGGAGGAAGATAATGATGAGTTGGGGGAGGAAGAGGAGGAGGATGACGAAGAGGACGAAGAGGAGACGATGGATCAAGAGGAAGGAGACTCGGCGGCTGCGTCCGGCCCCAAACCTGCCGCTCTGCCGGGTTCCATCCCCGTCACCGACTGCCTGTTCTGCTTCCACCACTCCAAGTCACTTGTGAAGAACATCGGCCACATGACCAAAGTCCACAGCTTCTTCATCCCCGACGTGGAGTTCCTCATCGACGTCGGAGGCCTCGTCCGCTACCTCGGTGAGTTAGCCGTATGACATCACTAACGTATGACATCACTAACAGACTGATGTTCTGCTTGTTGGTAATAAACTTACTTGTGAGGGTTTTATTGTGTTTGAGACGACCAGAGTTCTACAATGTTTACTTCTCTCTGATCATGATGTCAGTCTCACGCTGTGCTGAGAGAGAGAGAGACACAGAGAGAGAGAGAGAGAGAGAGAGATGGAGACAGTATCGGACACATTTTAGAATAACAGCTGCCTTCACAACAGGACTGTTTGTGCCATAGACTCGACCATTCTTGAGGCTGAAGTCGTTGTTCTTTCTTGTGTTCAGGAGAGAAAGTGGGAGCGGGAAACGTGTGTCTGTGGTGTAACGAGAAGGGACGCTCGTTCTACTCGGCAGAAGCCGTTCAGAGTCACATGATAGATAAGAGTCACTGCAAGCTGTTCACAGACGGAGACGCTGCTCTGGAGTTTGCAGACTTCTACGACTTCAGGTAACAAAGTCATTTAAATACATAATCTGTGCTCTATGGGGCTTTGTTTAGTGGCCAGATGTTACACACAGATATTATAAACGGATATTAAAGTAGCTAAAGGCAACAGGACGGCTCCATCTTTGTGCTTCTGATTCACACTTTTTATTTATTTTATTTTGACCAACAGGAGCAGCTACCCGGACAGGAAGGACGGAGAAGAAGCTGAGGTGGACGAAGAAGATCTGTCTGATGACAAGAACCTGGAGTACGATGACGAGATGCTGGAGCTCACTCTCCCTTCAGGTGACTTTAAAGTTATTCATAACCTTCAGGATGTATCTCTGCTCTCATTGGCTCGGTGTGAAGACATGTTAATACTGTAACAGAGTTCTCTTCCTTCGTGTCTCCTCAGGCGCTACGATCGGCCACCGCTCCCTCATGAGGTACTACAAGCAGAGGTTCGGAGCCCAAAGAGTGGTGGTTATGATCCACAACAGGAACGCTGTGGGCCGGGTCCTCCGGCAGTACAGGGCTCTGGGCTGGGGAGGAGAAGGAGGTACGGCTGTCTTTTTATTTATTTATTTATTTATTTATTTATTTATATATATATA
>NW_022285236.1:0-3630 GCF_004355925.1 Anarrhichthys ocellatus | reverse complement strand
GGATGATTTATTTTCATTATTTTAGCCGATTGTTGTAAATGACTATAAAAGTAATAATTTGGAAAGAGTGTATTATGTTCCCTTTTGTTGCAAAACCAGCAAAATCATACTTAAATAAAATGAATGAGAAACAAAAAAGTACAACGTACTTACTCTAAGGATGCATACAGAGAACGGGTGGCTCCGGTGACTCAACTAAAATCATAAAACTGATTTACGGAAGCTGACCTGCTGTAAAAACAATGTGTGTTCTCAGGAAATGTCTCAGGAAATGTGGCTCCGCCCCCTCAGCTCCGCCGCTTCTTGACGGGTGCCGAACTAGTACCGCTCGCCTGCCACAGCTGACGCTTGCCTCTGAAGTGCCACAGAGAGTGCCGCGGAGTGCCACAAGAAGGATCTCGCTGTCTCTCGCAATTATCCTGATCCCGATCGTCTGGGTCGAATTAACGAGACTGTTTGAGAGCGGATCAGCCTTGGAGAAACCGACATAGCCTGACATCAATCATCTCGTTAATTTAGGCTGGCTAATAGGACATTTGATCGACTTTGCTGAACCACGTAGGAGGAATGGGGCCCTGGTCTATTTCGGAAGACGTCATGTTTGCAAATCAGCCTAGTATATACTGACGTGAACACAACAGATTTACTATCAACCCTTGACGCCCAGTCACAAGTAAACAAACAGATGAGATAGCCATTAAGAAAGACAACTGAGACACTTAATGAAGAACACAGCTGAGAAAGCTTGTGTGAAGATTAGTTCATAGGACACAGATTTTGTGGAACCAGCTGCTTAGATTACAGTAGCTAAACAAAAACATTATTTCAGTTTTTCCAACAAAATAAAAACAAAATTTTTATAAGACAAAGAAGAAAAGCTAAAAGGTGCGTGGGAGATGCAAAAAAACAAAAAAGAAGAGCTGGGTTTTTGAATAATTAGAAGCATAATTCACTATAATTCATAGACTTAATTAGGAAAAATGTGCACAGTATAGCTTCACCTCAGGCTTGCAAATCCAAGCTTAATGACTTGGTCTGGCTAACGTCCTCTTGACTCCGTCATGTCAGAGAGAGAGGTTGTGTGTGTATGTTTTGATATAGAGAGAAAAAGGAAGAGAGCATCTCCTGACAAATTCAATCTTCTGAAGAACACAATCTCTGTCTCTTACAGAAAATGAAGTCTTTGTTCCACTAACATATGAACAAATCAAAGAGGATTTCACTGTGTCCAACAGCATTGGAGTGTTTTCACAGCCTCCGTTTAATTTTGTTATCGGTCCAAAGATCTCTCGGACAGCTGTGGAGCGCAAGACTTGAGCTGGAGAGTGTGAGATTTGCCACTTTAACTACTTGGGGTGGAAAAGTGAAATCCAATCTGAGAAAATGAATTGACAACTCCCCTGCAGTGATGGAAAGCTAATTCTGGCACTTCCGGGTCATAGTCGCACGTGTGTGAGTCGCACTGCATGGGCTGAGTCAGTTTGTTAATGTGATGTGATTGGCTTTAAAGCCTTCTATTACGATGAGATGTGAACTAAAAGCCACAGTAGATTATAAAGTAGCCGACAAAAAAAGTTTAAACCAGCGGACGTACTACCTTTAAACTACTGCACAAGTAGCTGATTACTGGTGAAAACTCCAACATCTAAACCGATACTATGGCGGACCAAAGCCAAGTCTCCCTTCAGTCGCTAATGGACGCAATCAGCCAGTGTAAATCTGACTTAATATCACGGCTTGATGATTCTACAAAAAAACATTAATAGGGCGGTGGGAGAGGTAAACACCAAACTAGAAATTCTGGGCGACCAAATCGCTGCAGTACAACAAAGAGTCAGCTGCAACGAAAACAACATCGAGGACTTAAAAACCCGCATCAGTCACATTGAAAAAGAACAGTTACCTGAAACAGAAGGCGGACTCAATGGAGAATTACAGCAGACGTTCCAACATTCGTATCGTTAAAGTTCCAGAAAAGGCAGAAGGCCGGGATGCCATTGGGTTTGTGCAGCAGCTGATCCTACACCTCTTCGGCCAGGAACATTTTCCTAATCCCCCGGTAATTGAGAGAGCTCACCGCAGCCCCACACAGAGAAACGACAACACACGCTCAACTGGTCCAAGGCCAATCCTGGTAAGCTTCCTGAGTTTCCAGGATAAAGTGAAAACTCTTCGCCTTTCCAGACAAAAGGGCGAGCTCCTCATCAACAACACCAGGATCCACTTCTACCCCGACTACAGTGCAGAGCTCTCGAAGCAGCGGCGTGAGTTTGACCACATCAAAAAGAAACTTCGGGATATGAACATGGAATACTCGCTTCTATATCCCTCCGTTCTCCGCATCAAATGTGGAGAAGAAAACCCGGGACTGTTTCGCAATCCCAAGGATGCAGAGGACTTTATGGAGGAGGTGGAAAGACGTCGCTCTCAAAATTAACTTCAAGCCATACGTGAAACAACAAACTTATGGATAAGTAGACTATTAATTCTCCTAATTATATCCCTCCCTCTTTCATTTATTTTCTTTACTTTCTTTTTTCGATTTCTAGAAATAGAAACACATAGCATCTGACGCTGAGGGTAAAGAGCAACACACTGGATATTTAAATGCAGCAAAAATAAATGAGAACCTATAGGCCTACATACGCAAACATAATGTGTGTGCGCATGTGTGGGACATAACTTTGTTAAAAAAAAAAGAAAAAAAAAGGGGGTTGTTAATTGGCCACTGGATACTATAAATATGAGGACTAACTGAAAGCCAGTATGTAATATTCTTTTCCATTTTTTTTTTCTTTGGGTGCTTTCGTTCTTGTTTTTCCTTTACGGTTAAGACCGAGAACAGATTTAGTCGGTAATACTTATTTGTTACTATTGTAAAAGAAACTAGGAACTGACAAATAGCCGCATGAAGGTTGGGGATATGCTTCACATGGAGTATGCCAGAGTGAGAGGTAGGAGGTAATCTGGAAACACCACAAGTTGGAGCTTTAGGGAGGGCAAGGGGAATATGTTGTGTTTCATGTTTTGTATTTTTGATTTTTCAATTTGTTTATATTGTGATTTATATCATCTTCCACTTATGCCTCTAAGGGTCAAAACGCGGCCTATTTATGATAAACCGACCAATATGGAATTAATAACAGCTCAGCAAATTACCTTTCCCTCAACTATATATTCATAATGCATAATGCCAAGATCTGAAGAATTGAGAATCCACAGCTGGAACATCAAAGGTGCTAATCATCCAACCAAAAAGATGAAAATACTGAACTACCTTAAAAAGGAGAGAGCAGATATTGCTTTACTACAGGAGACCCATTTAAGCAAGGAGGAGCATGATAAACTTAAAAAAGACTGGGTAGGTCAGGTGTATTCTGCATCTTATTCCACCAGAAGTAGAGGAGTGGCGATTATTATTGGGAAACAATTACCTTTTGTCATTGAGACAGTGAAGTCTGACCCAAACGGGTGCTATGTATTAATTCAAGATCATCTATATGGAGAAAATATTGTTATTTTGAATGTCTATGCCCCACCTAACTCACCATCAAACTTTTTTACCAGGCTTGCTGAATTGACAACCTCTTATAAATCTCTAAATATCATTATTGGTGGAGACTGGAACTA
>NW_022285235.1:0-3630 GCF_004355925.1 Anarrhichthys ocellatus | reverse complement strand
TCACAGCAAAGGGTCTGAATACTTATGACCATGTGATATTTCAGTTTCTTTTTTAATAAATTTGCAAAAATTTCTACATTTCTGTTTTTTCTGTCAAGATGGGGTGCTGAGTGTACATTAATGAGAAATAAAATGAACTTTTTTGATTTTAGCAAATGGCTGCAATGAAACAAAGAGTGAAACATTTAAAGGGGTCTGAATACTTTCCGTACCCACTGTATATGGCATTAAATAGTGCAAGTTAGATATTATAGTAATGTAATATCTTTGCACGAGGAGATTTTCTCAATCTGGACCTTTTATAAATGTAATGGAATACCCCTGTTGTAGAGCGATGTGATTGTAAGGAAACACTGAGCTACTGGAGTCGTATAGTTCAGAGCTGTAGCTCGAGAGAAGAGAAAACAGAGCCTGTTGTCTCTGGATGCGTATTCTCATCCTGTCAACTTAATGAACTTTCTGTCTTATGGGAAGCACAAACAACACCCTCAGGACTTACCATCGAGGTCCACTCCTCTCACACTGTCTCCACAGAACATAACCATCACAAGATTCATCTCATTCTCTCTAATAGACACATATAACCTCTTCATGCCAACTCTGCTCATTGGTGATATGTGAGATCACATGTGATTACTGGTTACTGATTATTGAAGTGTGCATGATGGCAGCTTAAAGGAGCACTATATGACTTTTGTTTTGTAAAGATATACACTCACCGGCCACTTCATTAGGCACACCTGTTCAATTGCTTGTTAACACAAATAGCTAATCAGTCAATCACATGGCAGCAACTGAATGCATTTAGGCATCTATACGTGGTGAAGACGACTTGCTGAAGTTCAAAGCGAGCATCAGAATGGGGAAGAAAGGGGATTTAAGTGACTTTGAACGTGGTATGGTTGTTGGTGCCAGACGGGCTGGTCTGAGTATTTCAAACTGCTGACCTACTGGGATTTTCACGCACAACCATCTCTAGCGTTTACAGAGAATGGTCCGAAAAAGAGAAAATATCCAGTGAGCGGCAGTTGTGTGGACCAAAATGCCTTGTTGATGTCAGAGGTCCGAAGAGAATGGGCAGAGTGGATGGAGATGATAGAAATTCAACAGTAACTCAAATAACCACTCGTTACAACCAAGGTATGCAGAATACCATCTCTGAACGCACAACACGTGGAACCTTGAAGCAGCCGGGCTACAGCAGCAGAGACAACACCGGGTTACACTCCGGGTACTGTCAGCTAACAACAGGAAACTGAGGCTACAGGCTCACCAACATGTGACAACAGAATATTGAAAAACGTTGCCTGGTCTGATGAGTCTCCATTTCAGCTGCGACATTCAGATGGTAGGGTCAAAATGTGTTGTAAACAACATGAAAGCATGGATCCATCCTGCCTTGTATCAACGGTTCAGGCTGGTGGTGTAATGGTGGGGGGGATATTTTCTTGGCACACTTTGGGCCCCTTAGTACCAACTGAGCATTATTTAAACGCCACGCTTACCTGAGTATTGTTGCTGACCATGTCCATCCCTTTATGACCACAGTGGACCATCTTCTGATGGCTATCTCCAGCAGGATAATGTACCATGTTACAAAGCTCAAGTTATCTCAAACTGCTCTCTTGAACATGACGATGAGTTCACTGTACTCCAATGGCCTCCACAGTCACCACATCTCAATCCAACAGAGCACCTTTGGGATGTGGTGGAACGGGAGATTTGCATTATGTATGTGCAGCCGACAAATCTGCAGCAACTGCGTGATGCTATCATGTCAATGTGGAGCAAAATCTGTGAGGAATGTTTCCAACACCTTGTGGAATCTCTGCTACGAAGAATTAAGGCAGTTCTGAAGGCAAAAGGGGTCCAACCCGGTACTAGCAAGGTGTACCTAATAAAGTGGCTGAGTGTATATAGATATATAGAGGAGTAATGTCTACCTGAGCTGAGAATGACGTCACTCTACCTCTGTGTGTGTTGCTATCAGAGCTTATCTGTGCTTTGCTGACATAGCCGTACTGGCTGTGCATGCTTTAAGTGCACGTTGGTGCACGTGAGTCAAATCAAATGATCTCAATCTCGTATGCTGCACCTCTTAAGATGTTTGTTAAAGGTCGATCCAAATACCAGTTTTACAGGCTTTAGATGTTTGCTGGTGTTTCCAAACCAATTGTCAATTATGTGTTGTTGTTTTTCAAAACTAACAAAGGGATTTTCATCAGTAGCTACTTGGTAAAAAACTAAAACTAACGAGCCCCACTTACCTGCACCACATAGTAGGAGCACCGTGGGCCACTGAAGAGCTGGACACCATCAGTGCAGTTTCCTCTGCAGTTCTTGATGAGCAAGACTTTAGCTAAGCAGGGTTGGACCTCTATGTTAACATATAGGTCCATACACAGTATAGCATCATGCCCATTGCAGTACGGGAACTACCTCCCCACAACACTGACATCACACCCTCCAGACAAGTTTTGGCAGGCACAGCTGGATCTCCAATTGGAGGATATATGTGCATACATTACCATAAGAATGAAGCCGGAGAGGTTTTAAGGAGAGAATAAAAAGCACTGAAGATTTCCAAAGATCATTAAATGATGGCAACTTTCTATTTACAACATGTATGCTTTACCCCAAGGTGAATACTGGGGCAGGCATACATTTACATGAATTAGCATGTTTAAGGAGTGTAGGGACACTGGCTTTTCGTTACAAACAGACAAAGTCGATAAATCAAAATGAGGGCCAGCCGCTCAAGTGATTGTTGTGCCTCTCTGGTCACAGGAATGAGTGTGCAGAAGCCTTGCAAAATACGCTGGAGCTCAGTGGTCCATAATTCAAAAATGAATATTTATAAGTAGGAGCTCAGTGGAGTTGGCCTTGGGGGAAATAATTGGGTAGAATGGAGGAGACTGGAATCACATCCGTGTTCAGACAGAGTAGAAGAAGCCCTGCAGTCATTATGAAGAGAGTGCGCTTCAGTGACATCCATACTGTACCGTAACTGGTTCAGGTAGGGAAGCAGTAGGGTTGGTGGTAGAGTGGACGTGGAGCTTGACTGTGTTCCCACTGCAAGCAGCTGATTTCTGCTCCAAATACATCCGTTAAGTAAATGAGCCATCTATTAATAATTACATGGCATTAATCACGCATAAATAGAAATCAGGACTCTGGGCTAACTCTCTCTGCTCGGAGCTTACATAACGTTTTAGGAGGGCCAGTCCAAGTTTAGCAGCAAGTCTTAAATCAACAGGATTTGATGAGAAGCAGGACCCATGTAACTATCTGCATGACTCATTTCTATGTAAAGGGTCATTCTGAGACTGCTGACACTTCTCTTCTGAATCACAGACAGGATATAAGAAGTGGACGTAGTCACCATGACGTCATGCATTGGTTTGTAGACTATGGTTTTGAAGCCTCGAGTTCAGAACCTTTGCCCGTTGCCATCTTCATTCTTTGCAACATTGACACAAGAGGTTGGAGCTAAGTACAGCCAAATTATGAGTAAGATATTTTCTGTGAAAGGCTTAAAGTTGTAAGAAGAAAACACAGACAATTCCCAGACCGGACAACGCCGTGGTAGAGACCTGTCAATCAGCGTGTAGCCCCGCCCTAAAGCATCCC
>NW_022285234.1:0-3631 GCF_004355925.1 Anarrhichthys ocellatus | reverse complement strand
CCTGCCGGTACCTGTCAGCTGCTTCAGGAGACCCCTGGGCCAACCAGGCCTTGAAGGTCTCCTTCTTCAGCTTGACGGCTTCCCTCACCTCCGGTGTCCACCACCGGGTTCTCGGGTTGCCACCACGACAGGCACCGATGACCTTCCGGCCACAGCTCCTAGCGGCCGCGTCCACAATAGAGGCTTTGAACATGGTCCACTCGGATTCCGTGTCCCCAACCTCCCTCGGGATGTGTGAGAAGTTCTTCCGGAGGTGGGAGTTAAAGACCTCCCGGACAGGGTCCTCCGCCAGACGTTCCCAGTTCACCCTCACTACACGTTTGGGTTTGCCGGGTCTTTCCAACTGGTTCCCCTGCCATCTGATCCAACTCACCACCAGGTGGTGATCAGTTGACAGCTCTGCTCCTCTCTTCACCCGAGTGTCCAAGACATACGGCCGCAAATCAAATGATACGATTACAAAGTCCATCATTGATCTCCGGCCTAAGGTGTTCTGGTACCAGGTACACTTATGAGCCACCTTATGTTCGAGCATAGTGTTCGTTATGGCCAAACCATGGCAAGCACAGAAGTCCAATAACGAAACACCATTCGGGTTCAGATCGGGCAAGCCGTTCCTCCCAATCACCCCCCGCCAGGTTACTCCGTCATCGCCCACGTGAGCGTTGAAGTCCCCCAGGAGAACTATGGAGTCGGTAGGCGGCGCCCTTTCCAGGACCCCTCCCACCGACTCCAAGAAGGCCGGATACTCTGAACTGCTGTTTGGTGCATAAGCACAAACCACAGTCAGAGCCTTGCTCCCCGCAACCCGAAGGCTCATGGAGGCGACCCTCTCGTTCTCCGGGGAGAACTCCAACACAGCGGCGCTCAGCCGGGGGCTCGTGAGTATCCCCACTCCCGCCCGACGCCTCTCACCCTGGGCAACTCCGGAAAAGGACAAAGTCCAACCTCTCTCCAGGAGCTTGGTTCCAGAGCCAGCGCTGTGTGTGGAGGTGAGTCCAACTATTTCTAGCTGGTAGCGCTCCACCTCCTGCACCAGCTCCGGCTCTTTCCCCGCTAGCGAGGTGACGTTCCATGTCCCTAGAGCTAGTCTATGCCGCCGGCGATCGGCATGCCCGGGCCTCCCGCCCGACCCGCCGCCCGGTCTGCATAGCACCCGACCCCGATGCTTGTCCCTGCGGGTGGTGGGTCCACAGGGTGGCTGCTCCATGGTGTTTATTCGGGCTGAGCCCGACCGGGCCCCATGGGCAAAGGCCCGGCCACCAGACGCTCGCCTACGAGCTCCCCTCCTGGGTCTGGCTCCGGGAGGGTGCCCCGGTTTCCCTGGTCCGGGCGAGGTGGCTGTAGTCCGTGGGCTAACTATCATAGGGGTTGTTTTGAACCGCTCTTAGTCTGGGCTCTCCCCTGAAACCTGTTTGCCTTGGGAGACTCTACCAGGGGCTAATGCCCCGGACAACATAGCTCCCAGGATCACTGAGCCACTCAAACTCCTCCACCACGATAAGGTGGCGATTCACGGAGGAAAAATATAAAATGTGATTTTACTTGTTTGTTAATTTTAGAATATTATTCTGTCAGTATGACAAAAGATTATTGAAGTTGTCGTGATAACACGGAATTACTAGTTAGCAACATCTCCATGACAAAACAAATGTTAACCTGAAAATTCACATTTAACTGAATTAGTAGTGTAAATCAACTTGATTAAGGAGGTCGTTATCACGTTTTTGCGACTGTTATCAAAGTGCATTATGGGGAATTGGCGGCCGACGTTGACTTTCCTCCCGTCCTGTAACGTTACCTGTTTCGGACCAGGCTTGGGTGTCGTTGTCGGCTCAGACTGTTTTCGAGGTGAGTGAAATCACAAGTGTTTATATATCAGTGATATATAAGTTTATATATGTGATGTATGAGCTATTATGCCATCGCAGGGACCAACATTAAGAGCCAGCAAAAAGTTGCAACGGGCCAGTGAAGTTAAATTATGTTACAACCTCGAAAAAGTAAAACGATAATTTAATTTAAATAATTTTCCATACTTTGCTCCGCGAGACGTTACTACGTCTGCTCCACTCGCCGATACTTCAGTCTGCTCTGTCTGTCTCTACTTTAGCGACGGCTAACATTAGCTAGCGTTAGCCGACTTTTTCTCAGTCAAACTAGCTAGTTTAGTCAAATACTGGCCTCCCGTGCTTCTCGGCTGGTCCAGGAGTAGCGCCAGATGTTTCTGCATCAAGCTTGCCGTCTCTTGCATCTCTGTGGCATTTCTTTTGTTTCTTTGCATGTCATTCTGTTCATTCATTGTGTGTAAACGCAGTATTTCTGCACAGTTGCAGATAAAGATTAGGCTACACTATTGTTCTGAGCCTTGATAGATAAGACATTCCACTTGTTGTCTGGTTTTGATACATGTCTGCAAATATAGTTGATTCGATTTAAAAAAATACTACTATCCCATTCTATGGAGCCCCAAAGTGATCAATATAAAATATAACATTCGGAAATGTAAAGAATTAACTACAAAATTGTGAGATATTATTACAGATTGTTGAAACTCAACTCACTATTATGGAATTTCATCATTCAGATTTTCTGAATAACATGGTTGGTGGATTCAATTATATGATTTATTTTATTTTAAAACAACCATTTACAAAAGTCTGATCAATTTCATTAGTTTTTTTCCCCAAATTATACTTTTATTTGATAATGTTACTTTGATCACCAGCATCCTCGCTCCTCGGCTGTCATTTCCTTTAACCCCTCTTATCGCACTACTGCAGCAAAAATGCCAAATTGTGCATCAACCAGCTACGTTCTGCTGCTGCAAATAAATACAGTGCACGGACACAATAACCAACCTGTCCTTTAGATTAACCATGCTGCATATGCTACCTACTCCAACAGCTAGCTTGCAACGTAAACTCTACTGTTCCAGGAGTATTCCAGGTTTCTCAAGTGGGGCAAGGCCTTAACCAGGTCTCAGACTAGGATGATATTTACTTGCATAAACAAATATGAGGCACTACAAAGACCTGATCATAATATGAATACTCTATTTTAAACCTCTGTTCTTTTGTTTCTTGTTTTGAGACAGATTTATCATGCTGCTGCGCATCATCCTGAGCAAAGGGAAAGCCCAAAGTAATCTTGACTTGGACAGATCAGCCATGGTCAGTGAGATGAAGAAAAGAAAGGTTGACTGGAAGCAAACTGGTGAAATGATGAATAACATATTCCCCTTACGGAGAAAGGAGATTGTTGAAGAAGAACCACTTGTGGCACACGTCAAAGAAAGATGGCCAGCCTTGTTCGCTGAACGGCAGGTAAAATACGCTGTTTTTGATTTTTCCTCAAATTTGATTTTTCTTAAACTTGGGTCTTGGTGACAAATGTTGCATTTCATTGTTTTTCATGAAATTCCAAATTGATTCAAAACGTCCAGCACTGATAAAAAGCATACTCTTTGACTTTTTGACCACATCCAACAGATTGAAGCAGAATTTGCTCGCCTTACATCCGTTGACTTGAAAGGCTCCATCTTCTCTGGGCTGGACCAGTACCTGGCGAGGTTCCTTGAGCTCTACAAGGTAAAGAGTGGCATAGTGGGCCTGACCAGGCTCACAAGATT